>NC_032022.1:8731880-8732519 GCF_001865875.1 Lupinus angustifolius | reverse complement strand
ACCGTCCAACAACGTCGTCCCTCTCAACGTCAATTTCTTCTCCACTACTCCATTATTAACCATATGCATATGAACACTAACCGCAGTTAGATGATTAAATCTTTTAATCATTATTTACCATGCTCGGCCCACCTTAAGTCATTTCCCTTAGGAATGCTTCTTGTGGGTACCGATCTTACGTTAACACGTAATATAAAGGAAATACATCCCACCACTACGACCATCGCTGAATACCCTGGACGGTCCCAGACCAAGCCTCTTACGGTCAGCCGATCTCGCTACGTGGTATCCTGGGTTCCTTTCTGGGCAGCGCCCTAAATCACATCATAACCAAAAGGGTAACGTCCCTACCACTACGACCATCGCTGAATCACCCTGGACGGTCCCAGACCAAGCCACTTACGGTCAGACGATCTCGCTCCGTGGTATCACGTATCCTTTTCTGGGCATCGCCCTAAACCATACATCCTTCTCGGATTACTTTCTTTCAAAATTAATTTCCGAATTTGACTATTTAATCCCAACACCTTGGATACTTTACTTTTTATTTCAATTACGGTGTTATACCAAAATAGTTTTTATATCACATACCCATACTAGGGTTATTACATACTCAACCAATCAATCCAAATAGTCAAA
>NC_032022.1:8731529-8731780 GCF_001865875.1 Lupinus angustifolius | reverse complement strand
ACCCTTCGCTCAAGCGAAAATTCAATCAACAATACCATTTTAAAACTGGGCATCTCTCGCCCAAGCGAGAATTGTTTCTCGCCCAAGCGACGGACTTCTCTCGCCCAAGTGAGACCTGATCGCCCAAGCGAGACCTGATCGCCCAAGCGAGACCTGATCGCCCAAGCGAGAAGGACCTGGACAGAATTCCAATTTTGCCCTTTTCGGCTAATCAAACGTATTTTCACATGGTTTTTCAAACACCTGCACAC
>NC_032022.1:8730707-8731429 GCF_001865875.1 Lupinus angustifolius | reverse complement strand
AACCTTTGAGATGGTTTAGGAGATCCGGGTGTCATATTCGGACACCACTATGTCACGATGTATTCTCCCTCACCTGAGTGTGTCGGGTCGCTAGGTTCTCTGTTTGTAGGTGAGCTTACTTGATCCGATCTCCTCTCGAACTCTTCATTACGCCAAAATCACGTTAATTAGTTAACTGGCGATAATTATTATACTTATGAAATAACTTTTTACGCGAAGATAAAAATTTCGATTTAAAATGAATTTAATTGTTTTCGTTCATCCGATTCAAGGTTGAATATCCTTGAATCATCATTTGTCATTGAAAGTCTTAAAATCAAATAACACTCTTTAAAGTAAGATTTGCAATAAAACTTATACCGAAATTATGTCGTAACCGTGGATATACATCAGGCTAGTTCCTAGGAAATAGAGGTGGGTCGTAAAGACACCCTTAAATACCAAGTCTTTCCTTAGACAGAACCTTTCTAGACATGTATTCCCACTTCATTACATTTTTCTCATAGTTCATAAATCTTATTTTTTTTTTGTAAATAAAACATTTTTACTAAAACTAACCTTTTAAAATAAGACCATTAAGCTAAAATTATTATTTTTAAAGTAAGTCAATTTAAACAAAATCAATAATTTTAAATCAATATTTTTTAAGTAAATCTTACCATTTTAAAGTAAGTTCACTTAACTAAGATTCAACATTTTTAAATCATTTTACCATCTAAGAC
>NC_032022.1:8706887-8730607 GCF_001865875.1 Lupinus angustifolius | reverse complement strand
ACACATTAAAGGTTCCTTTGATGTTAAAATCATCACCTTTAAACATATTCAAATACTAACAATAATTTCTAATATTTCCCAACAAATAACTCATCTAACCTTGTCCAAAGATATAGTTTTTCCATCTAAGAACAAGGAAGAAATTTCAAGATTTACAAAGGTCAAAAACTACATAAAGGTTCACATGATTTTATTATCATCCCCTTTAGTTATGCCTTCATAAAATACTTAAAAAAAACAAATATAAACTCTACTTTATCAAAAAGAGAAAGATGAAAATGATAAATTTGAAAAAAAAAGTGAATGAATGAACTAAGTGAGCAATATAAATAATTGATAATAAATGTCAACTTTTAAATTTTATCACAAATCAAATATTTCAATCATATTACTATAACATTAATTTCTTCTATTTTATAGAACTTAAGAGAATAATATAAATTATATAAGGAAAGAAACATATAAAATGAAAAAAGATGAAACAAAATAATCTATATACTAATCTTGAAAGAGATTTGTTCCTTATCCATAGGTGAGAGGATACGCTTAACCATAAACAAAAAAATATAATATCTTAACATATATATTTGTATAGTATTAATAATGATAATTACAACAATAATAATAAAAAAATAGAAAAACTATAAAATTATATTGTTCACTCTTATCTTAACAATGTACTTTATGATTTATATTATTATCATTAAATAAAATTATAATATGAAATTATATTTTCTTTACTAAACCAATCATAATATTAATTATAAAGTTAGATAATATGAAATTATATTTTCTTTACTAAACCAATCATAATATTAATTATAAAGTTAGATTAGAATACATAATTTTTAAGATGTTATAATTTTCACATGCATGAGTTTTATCCAATGTTTGAGTGTGTTATGATATTGTGGATATGACCCACTAATAGGCTTAAGGTATGTTTTTTTGACTAATTTTTCTACGTAAAAGTACATGCTAAGTTGCCAACACAACACTTAGTACGTTGTGTCAACCACTGTTGTTAAAACCGTACCGGTTATCAAACCAGTCAGGGTATTGGTATAGTGGTATAGTGGTACAGTGGTTCAACCGGTGGTTCAGTAATTAAACCGCATGCCGGTTAAACCGGACATACCTACTTATATTTATATATATATAAACATATAACAAAAAAATTTCAAATAGATAAATACTCAAATTTATAATCTATATTTATAATCTACTCAAAATTCACATAAACAAACAACTTTAAGTCTTTAACAAATTCAATGTCTAAATTACAAAACATATAATAATCCAAAAAAATCACTTAACAACCACAAAATATAAATAATGACACAAGTTCACAATTCACTCTACAAAACAAATAAATTTGGAGTTTTAATATTTAACACCAATGAGTCAAAATTGTCTCATATCGATCTTATATTTTTCCACTAAATCTTATTTTACTACTCCAGGATTACACAAATATCACTGAGATTACACACGAATGTTAGGAACCAAAAAGTGTAATTTATATATGTCTTAGAAACATGTGTCTTGAAGTGTTGAAGAAGGGTTGGAAAGATGAGTCACATTGAAATGAGTTTTTTAGTTTTTTTTTTCAAAAAAAATATATGTGAATAAACTGTCTGGTTTAGTAAAATACCGGCCGGTTCACCGGTTTTGACCGGTTTTTAACCAATTTTGATACTTGACCGATTCAACATCTGTACCGTACCAATTAGAGATCCAATTCACCAGTTTTCCAGTTAAACCAGCCAATACGAAATGATTTTTACAATGTCAACAATTGTAAGGAGATTGACCACAAAAGACAGATATCACAACAAATTGACAAATTGAGAGTAGTAGTTAAACATGATTTTTGTTTAAGATCTGGCATGATAGATAACTACTATTTGTTTTTAATTATTAATAATAATAAAAGAATATATATATATATATATATATAATAATCATGCAAACCCAACCAACCAATCCTTTACGAAAAGGATTGAGTCGAATATATATATATATATATATATATATATATATTCGACTCAATCCTTTTGGTAAAGGATTGGTTGGTTGGGTTTGCATGATTATTATAAAATTAAAGATTAATAAAAATTAAATAAACTCCATTCTGTAGGCAATACTAGTCGGAAGAATTAACCATGTGTTAGTAGATATATTTGAATTACTAAAACATTATTTTAATTATGATTTAGTTATTTTTGTTTATCTTATTAGTTATTATTTGAATTGTTATTATCTTATTGTTTTTATAAGAAAACTAGTTAATAAGATAAACAAAATTACCAACCAGCGTTGTTTCAAGTGGTACATGCTTGATTCCCCTTAAGCAAGGTCTCGAGTTCGAGTTTTCTGGATGGAAAAAATGTCTGCTGGAAGATGTAGCTACACATACTTGTAGATGTTCCCGACTTAAATATGATTGCCTCCAGTGCGATAATACTTGTGGAGAACCAAAAAAAAAGATTAAAAAAATTAACTAAATCCTATATAAGATAAGAGTTTAAAATCTATGCACTAAAGTGTTAAGTTTTTATATTGTCAGCACATCATCTACCATTGATTTGTATTACTTTTGTTTGAGAGTCAATGGTGATTAACAAATCAATGATTTATTGACAATGTAAAAAACTCTTACACTATAAGTATATACATATTAAATCATAAGATAATATTCTATTAATCTAAATATATTTAATATTACCTATTCCGAAAGTGATTAATTACTTATTATCCCTAAATGATATAGTTATACATTTTTTTTATAATGAAAATAAGTCAACCAGTCATTTGAAGGAGCTGAAAAAAACCGTATTTTGGGGAACGCAATCGTAAGACCAAGAGTAAATCCAAAAGAGTGGGTCCCAAAGTATTAATAAAAAATAAAAAATAACTATTATGATTAATGATTTATGGGTCTGTGGGGGTTTTTTGGCGGTTAGGGTTTATTAGTTTATGCATTTTAAAAAGATAGTGAAAGTAAAAAAAAAAACTCGTTTTACTCCAACGTTATTTTGTAGCAGCTGCTACACCCTTTTGGGTTTTTTGTTTTTCGGACAGTGTCGGCCACACTGTTTCTCTCTCCGTTCTTCAACGTTTCGTTTATGCACCGATTGGTATGATTCCTTTCTCCATTTTGCTTATTTTGTCTTTGATTTTTTGATACACGTCTTTTTCTTAGGTTTTTAGTTTTTCTGGTTCCTATTTGCTGTATGAATTGGGGATTAGGGTTTTATGATTTCCTAAACTCATCACATTGCGTATGAATCAGTTATTTTTTCTAATTTTTTGGTGGGTTTTATTTAGATTTTTGTGTTCTGAGATTTGTTTGAGATTTGTGTTAAGGTTGGGTTTACTGGCCCCTTTACTGTTTGATTTGATTGCTTTGGATTGTGTCAATTTAAGGGATCGTGATGTTAGGGTTTGTTGACTTGCTTTAATTTTACAGTTAGTAAAGGTGTTTCGGGATTTGGTCAGCCTTGTGTGCCAAGGAACCATGTGCTCTTTCTTTGTGTGGTTTCTTGGTGATGTTGTTGCCTTACATATGATCTGTTCGGTATATGCTTAACTGTTTCACTTTCTTTAACGTATGAACTTACTTTATATTGGGGAGTTTTAAAGAGAGGCAGGAGAGAGTGGCCCTTAGTGGAATTGAAAGGCAAAGAATGGAATGAAATAGAACATGTCAATTCATTGTTTGGTTGTTTAATGAGTTTAGTTAAGAACGGTAAGGTTGGAATAAGGTTGTAGCTTAGCAAGGAGACCTTGGCGCAACACTAAGGTTGTTGCTTAGCGACCATGAAGTCACAAATTCAAATCCTGGAAATAGCCTCTCCACTTGTGAGGTAAAGCTGCGTACATCTATCCTTCCCATACCCCACTAAGTGAGAGCCTCAACATTAGGCCGCCCTTTTAGTAAAGAAGGGTAAGGGAATTCATGTTATTCCTTCATTGAGTGGCAATGGAAGGGACTTCTTGACCCTCCCTTCCCATTCTGCTCCCTCTTTTTACAATCACCCTTAATGACTACTTTTGCAACATCTCAACAAGATCATGTCACTTGAACAGTTCGATCAGAATGGCAATTCAATTAACCATCTCTTTCTGTGTTTTCTTGTTTGCCGTGGATGAATTTGTGGTTGTTTAATGCCCTCTTCAGCTCATACAGGCACAATAGCACTTGCATTTAAGAGATGATTTTCCAAGCATGCCAGAAGTTCTTTTAATCAATAATCCTGTGCCATTGATGTAAAGTGCATTACATATTATATTTTGTTACTTATGCCAATTGCAAGCACAGTTCACTGACACTACCACTCTCAATTGCGTATGAGGGAACTCTAATGATCCAAAACATGACTTTGTCATGTAGGAATTTCAAAGGGGAGACTAACTACGTCAATCCCAATGTATTCTATTCTGTATTTCTATTTCAACTTCTACCCAATATTTTCCATATTTTAGTTTTATAATTGCTATTAATTGCTTTCAGTATACTATCAGATGTGTGAAATTGTAAATATCAATTAATAGCTATCATCTGTAATGCAGTATATTTTATTCCAGTTAAATTCATGTCCTGCAGTATATTTGATTCAACTAACCTTTCTCACCCAATGCAATACTCATCAATGTTCAAGGTTATTGTTAATCGTTAATGTGTTAGTAATGCAGATTCTGGAGTGTACAGAAGTTGTTAGGGATCAATAGAGCACTTGTGATAGTAAGCTAAGAGCTGAGGGGATGGAACACTGGGGTGTTTGCCATCGAGTCATGTACATTAACCAGGATGAGGAACAGGGAAGTCAACTGCCTTCTGATATTCTGAATGAAAAGGAATCAAGTGATGAAGAAGAAGAAAAAGTGATTAAAACTGAACCTGTTTATTTGCCAGAAACTAGGAAAAGGAAGTCCCGTAGCCTTAGTCAGCTTAGAGAGGTGAAAGAGGAATCATGTGGGAAGCAAAGTGGTAGGAAGGTTAGGACAAAGAAGAATGAATGTCGGGACAGATGGTCAGCTGAGAGGTAAAACAATAGTCATATTCTTCCTGTTGCTATCTTTATTATTAGTGGGATATTTAAGTTGAGGCAATCATGTAATGTAGGTATAACTTAGCTGAACAAAGCATGTGGGAGGTCTTGAAGGCTGAAGGTGCAACGTTTGATAACCCAATAACCCGACCTGCACTAAGAATGGCTGCCCGCAAGCGTATTGGTGATACTGGGCTTTTAGACCACTTACTGAAGCACATTGATGGTAAAGTGGCACCTGGAGGGATTGACCGGTTCCGAAGATGGTTCAACACCAACGGAATCATGGAGTATTGGTTGGAGAATGCTGACTTGGATAAGGTCCGCCAGGAGGCAGGGGTGCAGAACCCTTACTGGATACCACCATCTACTTTTAGGGCAAGCAATGTCCCCTCTCAGGATACGGATTCCTCTGCTGAATTGAAACTGCTTAAAATAGAAATGGCCCAAATGAAGAAGTATTGAACTTGGAAACTTAATTTCAAAACTAATTTTGTATGATTGCTATAACATTTCCTTTAATGATTTTATCTGGATAGCAGAGATATGCAGGAACTCATTGCGAAGAAGCAAGAGAAAAATAAAATTAGTCTGATGGAGGTGAACATTGTATTATTGTATAATTTAATAATTCAATGGTTTTCTATCTCTTGTATTAACTCATGATGTTTTGTGTTGTTTCATCGTCAGGAGACTCACAAGGAATTTGTGAAGTGGAGATCTCTGACTGACCGTTGCCTAACTGAAATTATGGCTTCTTTAAAGGGTCTGCAGGTATTAAACCATATATTGCTTATTTCTTCATCCATTAAGATTGAATGGATTTCATGTTATGTTGAATGGATTTTATTTTAGTCGGTTAATTTTTCCCTTTTTGTGATCTCTAGCTTACTTTAGTATATATGTTGACAGGGCAAGTATGGCGAATTCGTGATTTGGCAAACTAGATTTGAGCAACAGCTTGTAGAAATAACAAATAAATTGAGTGATCTTCAAGCACCAGGGGAACATACAACTTTCAGTCCTCACTCAGAAAAATGGAAAGATTGGATAGAAAGCACCAACTTAGATATTCCGGATGATGAATTTGCAACTTGGATTGGTGGGAGTTCAGAGCTGCTAAATGTTCCACCAGAGGCTGTAATCAGAGATCCAAACTCAGCCCCACTTTCTCAGTTAATCATTGAAGGACCAACTAACAAGAAGAGGTAAGACATGTGAAACCAAATTCTTCAATCCCTCTCCCCAAACACCCATGTTAAAGTGGAAAAAAGCGAATCAAGGGGGAAAATGTTCTGTTAGGTATAGTTAATTTTTTCCCTTTGAAATGTTAGTGAGTCGATGAAGTTGGTGCCTGCTAGACAAGATCAACCTAATGTGACCCCTGATTCTTCTACAACTGTTACTTCGAATAATTCAAAGTCAGACATTGACAACTCATTGATGATGTTTCAGGTGATGTTAGTGTGTACATACCACTTGTATAATATTTTCCGATATTTCATAGCACATTCATTTTCGATAATATTTTTCTCACAGGAGATGTTCATGGATATATACAAATGGAAAGATAAAATGGAGCAGCAGCTGTTGGAGCTGTCAAAAACTGTATATGGTGGTATTCTGGAACGTTTCGTTTATGCACCGATTGGTATGATTCCTTTCTCCATTTTGCTTATTTTGTCTTTGATTTTTTGATACACGTCTTTTTCTTAGGTTTTTAGTTTTTCTGGTTCCTATTTGCTGTATGAATTGGGGATTAGGGTTTTATGATTTCCTAAACTCATCACATTGCGTATGAATCAGTTATTTTTTCTAATTTTTTGGTGGGTTTTATTTAGATTTTTGTGTTCTGAGATTTGTTTGAGATTTGTGTTAAGGTTGGGTTTACTGGCCCCTTTACTGTTTGATTTGATTGCTTTGGATTGTGTCAATTTAAGGGATCGTGATGTTAGGGTTTGTTGACTTGCTTTAATTTTACAGTTAGTAAAGGTGTTTCGGGATTTGGTCAGCCTTGTGTGCCAAGGAACCATGTGCTCTTTCTTTGTGTGGTTTCTTGGTGATGTTGTTGCCTTACATATGATCTGTTCGGTATATGCTTAACTGTTTCACTTTCTTTAACGTATGAACTTACTTTATATTGGGGAGTTTTAAAGAGAGGCAGGAGAGAGTGGCCCTTAGTGGAATTGAAAGGCAAAGAATGGAATGAAATAGAACATGTCAATTCATTGTTTGGTTGTTTAATGAGTTTAGTTAAGAACGGTAAGGTTGGAATAAGGTTGTAGCTTAGCAAGGAGACCTTGGCGCAACACTAAGGTTGTTGCTTAGCGACCATGAAGTCACAAATTCAAATCCTGGAAATAGCCTCTCCACTTGTGAGGTAAAGCTGCGTACATCTATCCTTCCCATACCCCACTAAGTGAGAGCCTCAACATTAGGCCGCCCTTTTAGTAAAGAAGGGTAAGGGAATTCATGTTATTCCTTCATTGAGTGGCAATGGAAGGGACTTCTTGACCCTCCCTTCCCATTCTGCTCCCTCTTTTTACAATCACCCTTAATGACTACTTTTGCAACATCTCAACAAGATCATGTCACTTGAACAGTTCGATCAGAATGGCAATTCAATTAACCATCTCTTTCTGTGTTTTCTTGTTTGCCGTGGATGAATTTGTGGTTGTTTAATGCCCTCTTCAGCTCATACAGGCACAATAGCACTTGCATTTAAGAGATGATTTTCCAAGCATGCCAGAAGTTCTTTTAATCAATAATCCTGTGCCATTGATGTAAAGTGCATTACATATTATATTTTGTTACTTATGCCAATTGCAAGCACAGTTCACTGACACTACCACTCTCAATTGCGTATGAGGGAACTCTAATGATCCAAAACATGACTTTGTCATGTAGGAATTTCAAAGGGGAGACTAACTACGTCAATCCCAATGTATTCTATTCTGTATTTCTATTTCAACTTCTACCCAATATTTTCCATATTTTAGTTTTATAATTGCTATTAATTGCTTTCAGTATACTATCAGATGTGTGAAATTGTAAATATCAATTAATAGCTATCATCTGTAATGCAGTATATTTTATTCCAGTTAAATTCATGTCCTGCAGTATATTTGATTCAACTAACCTTTCTCACCCAATGCAATACTCATCAATGTTCAAGGTTATTGTTAATCGTTAATGTGTTAGTAATGCAGATTCTGGAGTGTACAGAAGTTGTTAGGGATCAATAGAGCACTTGTGATAGTAAGCTAAGAGCTGAGGGGATGGAACACTGGGGTGTTTGCCATCGAGTCATGTACATTAACCAGGATGAGGAACACGAAAGTCAAATTCCTTGTGACATTCTGAACGAAGAGGAATCAAGTGATGAAGAAGAAGAAAAAGTGATTAAAACTGAACCTGTTTATTTGCCAGAAACTAGGAAAAGGAAGTCCCGTAGCCTTAGTCAGCTTAGAGAGGTGAAAGAGGAATCATGTGGGAAGCAAAGTGGTAGGAAGGTTAGGACAAAGAAGAATGAATGTCGGGACAGATGGTCAGCTGAGAGGTAAAACAATAGTCATATTCTTCCTGTTGCTATCTTTATTATTAGTGGGATATTTAAGTTGAGGCAATCATGTAATGTAGGTATAACTTAGCTGAACAAAGCATGTGGGAGGTCTTGAAGGCTGAAGGTGCAACGTTTGATAACCCAATAACCCGACCTGCACTAAGAATGGCTGCCCGCAAGCGTATTGGTGATACTGGGCTTTTAGACCACTTACTGAAGCACATTGATGGTAAAGTGGCACCTGGAGGGATTGACCGGTTCCGAAGATGGTTCAACACCAACGGAATCATGGAGTATTGGTTGGAGAATGCTGACTTGGATAAGGTCCGCCAGGAGGCAGGGGTGCAGAACCCTTACTGGATACCACCATCTACTTTTAGGGCAAGCAATGTCCCCTCTCAGGATACGGATTCCTCTGCTGAATTGAAACTGCTTAAAATAGAAATGGCCCAAATGAAGAAGTATTGAACTTGGAAACTTAATTTCAAAACTAATTTTGTATGATTGCTATAACATTTCCTTTAATGATTTTATCTGGATAGCAGAGATATGCAGGAACTCATTGCGAAGAAGCAAGAGAAAAATAAAATTAGTCTGATGGAGGTGAACATTGTATTATTGTATAATTTAATAATTCAATGGTTTTCTATCTCTTGTATTAACTCATGATGTTTTGTGTTGTTTCATCGTCAGGAGACTCACAAGGAATTTGTGAAGTGGAGATCTCTGACTGACCGTTGCCTAACTGAAATTATGGCTTCTTTAAAGGGTCTGCAGGTATTAAACCATATATTGCTTATTTCTTCATCCATTAAGATTGAATGGATTTCATGTTATGTTGAATGGATTTTATTTTAGTCGGTTAATTTTTCCCTTTTTGTGATCTCTAGCTTACTTTAGTATATATGTTGACAGGGCAAGTATGGCGAATTCGTGATTTGGCAAACTAGATTTGAGCAACAGCTTGTAGAAATAACAAATAAATTGAGTGATCTTCAAGCACCAGGGGAACATACAACTTTCAGTCCTCACTCAGAAAAATGGAAAGATTGGATAGAAAGCACCAACTTAGATATTCCGGATGATGAATTTGCAACTTGGATTGGTGGGAGTTCAGAGCTGCTAAATGTTCCACCAGAGGCTGTAATCAGAGATCCAAACTCAGCCCCACTTTCTCAGTTAATCATTGAAGGACCAACTAACAAGAAGAGGTAAGACATGTGAAACCAAATTCTTCAATCCCTCTCCCCAAACACCCATGTTAAAGTGGAAAAAAGCGAATCAAGGGGGAAAATGTTCTGTTAGGTATAGTTAATTTTTTCCCTTTGAAATGTTAGTGAGTCGATGAAGTTGGTGCCTGCTAGACAAGATCAACCTAATGTGACCCCTGATTCTTCTACAACTGTTACTTCGAATAATTCAAAGTCAGACATTGACAACTCATTGATGATGTTTCAGGTGATGTTAGTGTGTACATACCACTTGTATAATATTTTCCGATATTTCATAGCACATTCATTTTCGATAATATTTTTCTCACAGGAGATGTTCATGGATATATACAAATGGAAAGATAAAATGGAGCAGCAGCTGTTGGAGCTGTCAAATACTGTATATGGTGGTATGCTGGCAATGAAATAGACATCATTTTGAAGTATCAAGCCTAGGATAGAATTATAACTGCCATTTCGTCCGTATGTTTTTTTCTGTTACTCTTAAGCTGGTAGAGTTTAGATATTGTACAGCATTAACACTCTGATCCTGGGAATCCTTGCCAACCAACCAAGTTCATAGAAGAGGTTTTGAGCCTCAGCTGCTAAATGAGCTGCAAATTGTTGATATGTTTGATTGGCCTTTTACAGTATAGTTGGTTACAATCATGTGAGTTCCTTTTCGTATAGGTCTTCAGGTAGGCTTTACCCTGATTTAAATTATGTGCTAGAGGGATCCTGAAAACTTGCACTTAAATTATTTGGAGTACTAGTTGCTATATTTATATAATAGAATTTCCACACTATGGTTTAGTATACCTTTCGAATGTCTTATTAGTGTGAATTTCAATGTAATTTGTCAGTCTAATGGTCTTGCTATTGCTATTTTCTTTGTTAGAAAGTTTTTCTTAAATTTGAGCTTGAGATGACTCAACTTTTGGAAACAACTTCTATAAAAATAGCATAACCCACATGTAAGTAAATGGTTGTGGCTGATATTATTTTTGGTGAAGCCTGCCTAATGTTGGCAATCTGAGCTAAATTGGTCATATCTAGAAAGCATTTGGTGGCTTCTAGTATTTTATAGGATAGTCAAGTTTATAACTTAATCCTTCTGTTTCAAAACTCTGATGTTTTAATTTAAAAAAAAAGTAAACATATAAAAAAGTGATTTGAAAATCAGTGTCAAGAATACAAAAGGGAGGTTTTCTAAAGCCATTATTTCTCTTTTATTCCCCTCCAAAATTATACTCCCGAATAAAACTTAAGTGCCTGTTTAGAATAGATTAAAGTGTTGAGTTTTTGCTTAATTTTTCGAAAAATAGCTTAAAATGTAAATTATGTATTTTGACAATTAAATAAGATTATAAATTCAGTTTTTTTAATGAAAAATAAGTCAAAGGGAGAAATTCCAAAATCATGGGTATAATTATTTTGGATTAGTTTGTATTTTTATTTTTTCTACTTCCCATTTTACCATAACATAATTGTATCTCTCTTTATTTTTACTGTTCTACTAAACTTAATAACTCTCTATATCATCATAACTTAACTCCATAACTATGTAACTTTATCTCTATCCTCCTTTTAATTTTTTTTGTATATTACTTGACATTTTGTATTATTTATTTTTTAAATTGTGTAATTTAAGTTTAGCAACTTCGATTTATTTATGTCATGTTATTTTTAATATTGATATTAGTTTTTATATTGTATTTTATTTAATATATTTTTTTAGCATACAATATTAAAAATTAAAAAAATTATAGTAAATTATGATGACAAATATTAAAAAAATTATAGTTAAAATGTAGTGTAAAAAACAATCAAAATAGTCATAACATAAACAAATAACTCCAAGTTCTTTTCTGTAATTTGCTATGTAAAAATTAATCTTCTCACTTTATCTAAACAAAATATATTAATTTATATTCAGTTTTTAGCTAATACACCGAAATATAAATATTATAATCTTACTAAACAACCTTTTTCTTAACTTTGACATTGTCTGTCGTCAACAAGTTGCTCGAGTAAAAAATAAATTTTAATAAATTCAACCAAATATTATAATTGTGATAGCTAACAACTTGAAAGACTAAGATAAAAAGTTAAGGGGCTAAAAATATAATTTTTGCATTACCTATAAAAAAACTTGAATTCAACTAGACTTCTTTAAAAATGTACATGTGTCCATTTTAAAAATGTACAGTTGATCTTTTAACTACTCTTGGGTGGAAATGAGAGTGATTTCTAATGAGAATGAATTAATTCATGGCATATAACCTTCAAAATAAGAGTGATCATTCAAAAAGAGATGTCCACTCCATCATATATAAGGTAGAAATGACTATTCTCTCCAAAATTTTGACTGTGTGGAAACTACATTATTCAAACATCTTGGCAGAAATTAATAGTCTGTTTCTCTACAAATCAATGAATTTGTCAAGTTTTGCTTGTTCATTGGAAACAATTCTTGAGAAAGAACAGCTGAGAGTTTAAAAATAAAGGATATAATGAATAATATTAATAAGAACCATGCACAAATATAGCCGACTAAATAGATCAAATGAAACAATTAGGTTCTATCAAAAGTCAATTTTAATAAATCCACTTAGACCAAGGTAAACCATAGATATAGAAGAGTAAAGTAAAATGATAATTTTTTTTATCGATGTGAAATATATTATTGTTATAAGAATTTAGTAACAAAGAAGAGAATGTTTTGGAGAGGCTATGTCTCTTCATTTAACAATGAGTTTCTCACATCAGTATGAACTTGCAAAAATTCATAGTAACAAACCACATGTAGTAACTGTATGACATGCAAGAAATTTAATAGAACTGACATCTGGATATATTCGGCAGTTATGAAGGTGAGCCTATATCTAACCGCTTACCTCGGCTGCATACCTTTCACATTTTACTGGCAAGGGGAATGAATTTGGTATGACGCCCTTGAGCAAAAACTTTGCCAGTCTTTTTCTTCCTGAACTCGACGCTGACAACAGCTACGGCCTTTCCTACACGGAGAGCCCTGGCCTCAATCTCAATCTCCTCCTAACATTCAAAAGAAAAAAATTATTGCAGTGATATCGTGCATTATACACAAAATCCAATATCATAAACCAGGAAAAGAATTTCATACATTCCACTAATTAAATTAGGTATTTGATATCCTCCAAACACAAAAAACTGGATTGAGAGAAAGTTCATAGACTTTAAAAATGACAGAAAAGGATTTCTGTGAATTAATAGATCTGTTCCGCCTGAAATGGGAGTGAGATTGGGTTATGAACTTCTAATCTATAATTTCATGAATGAGTTGATTCCATAAATGCACTACTATTTACAAGAAATGGTTGAGCTAATTCCTGATCTATAATAATTGTAGCTGTTTCCTAAGAGATCCCATGCTACTTGTTGTATCACAGAGCATTGAACAAAAAAGCTGAAGTCAACCTCCACCCTTCCACTTCCCCAAAACCAAAAACAAAAACAAAGATTTTTCTATTTTACCAGGGCAAAGTCTACATTTTAGCAGCAATTTCAGCAAAAACTTGGTCTAAAACAGTACATTTTAGCATAAAGTTTCAAAATCGGCATCCTTCATTTTTTCCTTTCCTCAAAATACTAATGTCCTTGCAAGATATTAGCTTTATCTGTTCAAGCTGTCACATGTAATTGTTGCTAACTAATACCTGGTCAGCTTCTTGTTCTATAGAGTTCGTAGAAATCCGTAAAATGGACAGACCAATAGATAATGATATAATCACCACAAGAGAAGACTCTAATAGATTTAGCTTGAGATTTACTTAAAGCACCAATTGCAAAGGAAAGCCAAAAGCATGTTTATTGTAGGACAGTCAGCCTTAAAAGATAGTCTCCTATCCCGTTGTTATTCTAAGGGTCTTGTTAAACAGGTCAAACAGAATTCATAGAGCTTATATGGCAGTCTATGAGAAACAAGAGCAATCACAAGGACTAAACCGATTGTCCAGACCTGACTGCATAATGATGAATTATCGAGTAAATGAATCATTAAAGAGCTTCTCGAATATGAACTTTCCAACAAAACCATGAATTATTTGCATTGAACTTTACAAATATAAACTAAGAGTACAGAACAAACACTAAAACAAGCATTCCCAATGGCAACATGACCCTCTCTTCTTTATTCCTCTTTACAAGTAAGGGTCGGTATGGATACCAGTTGGAGACCTCCAAACAATGGTTTGGAGTGTCAAAGCTGTGGTTCACCTTTTTTAAACATGTTTAGTAAAATCAATTTTCGAGTATCCATAACTGGATTTGCTGCCCAAACCTTGGTTGTACAAGAAGTGAAAAAATCTTCAGTTGTCCTTGCATCAAACTCTATTATGGGTGTTCAAGATTCAACTACTATCCTGACCATAACACCTGCAAAATTAATTGCGGCCTTCACCCTTCGCATCCTTTTTAGATACTTACACATATAAAAGATTAAAAGTCATTTTGATAATCTGATTTTTTCACAGGCAAATGTTAATATGTTACTATTTGTAATGAGTGAGATTCAAACCATCAACCTCCTTATCACACTATTTCTTAAACCCTCCACCCAACCATCTGACCACCTTGTTACTCCCATTTGATAAATATGATTAACATTTTCCGAATTCCAAACTAGTGACGGAGGGAGAGGGGACATTGGTATGTCATTGTCCCAATCAAATTTTCTAATTGTCTTCATGCACTCTTTTATGTTCGCTTTGGTCTTGCCCCCTCGAACTAAATTTCTAGCAGGATCTGCCCCTTATCCAAACTATAGTCCTTCTACCAAAACCAACTTAAAGTATACAAACACAATTCAGTAACTCAAACCTACTTTTACTCAAATTTTGTACACTACAATTAAATAAAAACACCCTTAAACAAAACCAGTTGCCAATTTACGTAATATAAAGCAATATAACAACCATTACCAAAGCCTCAAAACTCAAACAATAAAAAGTGAAAATAAATCAATGGTTTTTAGATATATAGATAGATTAGATACTAACATCAACATAAGCAGCATCCATATACGAAACATTGATCTCAACTGAAACTCCTGTGCTGAGAGGTGGATGTCCGACGGAACAAATAGCAGCAGATCCAACCACATCCACCAGGGCAGCGGTGGCACCACCGTGCAAGGAATTTCCAGGATTCTAGAAATTAATTAATAAGATAAAAATCAAAATCTATAATATACTAAAAAGTAAATTACACCGAAAGAGTGAGGTTTAACTTAATTATACTTATTTTCAATCAATGTTATATATATATATATGAGTATCAGTGTAATTATACTCACCTCTATGAAGGTACCAATTAATGTTATGTATAAATACTCACCTCTGTGAAGGTACCAATGTAATGTTATGTTTAAATTATGGTTGGTTGGTTTGTTTGCGAGTTGAGATTTAGAGGGGAGTAAAATGGGATAAAAGACTTCATAGTCATTTCACAAGTAAGTTTTATGCCTTGAAAACTTTTATTTATTTTGTTTCTCCTCCAAAACCAAACCGGCAAACATACCTAAATATGTGGTGTTATTTACTCTATAAATAAAATGGAGAGAAGGAATAAGGAGTTAGTTAGTGTACGGACGAGTAAACGAGGGGGAATCTTCATTGAACAAACGACGCGGCCATGTTCTATGTGATCGACAGTGAGAGAACTCATGATTAAGGGTTCCAAGAAGCGAGATGGTAATTCATCAACTACGGATGTTGTTTCCATTCCTTTTTCTAAGGTCTTCTTCACTGACTCCAAATCCATTTTGCTTTCTTTTCTTTCTACCTCTTACTGTTGTATTTTATATCTTCCAACTTTCAATCCCTCATTTTTATATCAATTTGGCATGGGATAAACACGTGCCCACGTGTATGAATTGTTATGTGATATGCTGCCCATCTTAGAGTTTTAGAGTATTAGTTGTTCAGAATAAGAATATTTTTTTATTTTATGCCATTCTTTTTTTTTTTTTTTTAAATAAGAACAATTCTTAGTTGTTATTTGTTATTAGTCAATAAAAAATGAAGAGAAAGAGAAATGTTGTGAGAAAAAATAGATATTATGAGATCTAAATTTTATAATAAATTATAAAATAATGTGTGAAATCTAAATAAAAATAAAATTTTCTAGTTAGTATCATATATTAAATATTTTTTTAAAATAAAATACAAAAATAAGACTTGTTTTCGGTATCAAAAGTCACCTGAGAATTAGATCGACTAAAATTAAAAGTGATTATGCACTTTAATTCTTAAAATTTGCTTACCAATTTAATTTTAAAAAATTTAAAAATTATGAATATAAGTGTAAATAGTCCATAATTATGACTGAGAGGTACCCTAAAATTAGTCATAATAAATGCTAAAATAAACTATTTTGACCCATATTTAATATTTTTAAGACTATTTTGAGTTTTTAAAAATTTAGGACCAAAACAATAAAACTGTTTTAGGATGAAAATAAACTCTAAAAATAAAAGTGTAAAGATGTTTTAATTTTTTATTTTAACTTTTTAAGAAGCATATTTTTTTGGTTATGAGGAACATATTTTAACTATACATATCATCACCAAAAACTAATAAGGTGTTAGTCTAATGATGTAAGGTTTTATTAGATCACAGAAAGACCAAAATATCAATGGTTCAATTCTTGAGAGTCACACTTGTTGGAAGAGACAATTATATATCAAAATAGATTAGTTCTTTATCCAAAAGGATGAGAGTATACCTTTAATATTACTAATAACAGCAAAATATCACGAGCAACATAATAAGCACACTAATGTAGAATGTTATATATATATATATATAGAATATGTATAAAAATTATATAGTTACTTGAGTATTATCTTATGTTTAAATCTTATCAATTACTAGTGTGTACAGACACTTCGTGCCTGCTGACGAATATTGTGTGATACTATATATTCAATTTTTATATATTATATTTTTTTTGTTTATGATAATGTTTAATTTAATATGAGATATGTGGTTAATTAATGTATTAATGGTAGTTGCTTAGGATTATATAGTTTTTTTGTAAAAATTAAATAATGTTAAGGGCAATATAGGAAATGAAAATTATACCATGAGGAAAGTTATTTCAAGTTTTGGCTTTATATATAGTATAGATATAAATCAATTTCAAGTCATGAGTAATATAAGTATCTTTAACCTATTCAAAATAGAGGATAATATCTATGTGTTATTAGTATTAAGATTTATATACATTTATTACATCATCTATAATTTATTTGGATTACTTTTTTGAAGAATTTATGATGATTAAATATGAATAATATATTATGTAGTGACAATATATAAAAATCGTACCATATCATTATATACATTCCACTTTCTTCAAAAAAATATAACTACAGGTCATGAACTTACAACTTAAAATAGGATGATTTTCATACATCATTAATAAAATACTTTAAATGAGATTCATTAAATGAGTTTATATAAAATATTATTAAATTTAACTTCCTTAATATAAGAATAATAAAAATAATTAAATGAAATAGTCTTACTAATATATGTTTTAATTGCAATGTTATGAAAATAGTATCATACTAGCCAATTCAATTGGTAAGTTGGTCTTTATAGAGGTCTGGTATATCAATAATATCGATCATGCAATCATATAAGTTAAAACTGATCAAAATTTGTCATACGAACCAGATTTTATTTAAATTATATCGATTATACAAGCCGATTTTCAGTTAACATTACAATTTCTTTTATAAAAGTTACTTAATTTTTATCAAAATGTTATTGTGGAGGATGAAACACAGAATCACAATAATTGTTTTCAACAAATAATATAAGTAAAAGTATTTATCATATTCTTTATATTTTTGAATATAATATTAGTATAATAATACAAGTGAAGATCCATTTACTCCATGAGTAAGTTTTTTAAACTAACTCTTCATTCTAGCCATTAATTTTATGAACATATAATGATTTAGATCTTCTCACTAATTCAAATCATTATTTCCCTAGAATTAATTACTAAGATAAAGAATAAATTTAAAAAACTCACTATCGGAATAAATAAATATTTCCTCTAATAATGCATATATATTTCTAAGTTGACTAGTAAATAGTTTAATTAGTGGATAAACAATTAAAGCATTATACCATGTATTAGTGTCTTAGTTGATTTGATGACGAGTACAAGTACAATAACACAGGACCACGTAATAAGAAATATAAAAAAAGTGTGTTATCCATTTTAAATATCATGTAATGATGTACTAAGAAGCAAATATCTATATACCATACAAATAGGCATTGGTTCAAGTGATATATGTTTGATTCTCCTTAAGCAAGGTCTCGAGTTCGAGTCTTGTGGATGGAAAAAATGTCCGCTAACAGAGTTAACCTACGTACAAGTGAATGTTCCTAACTCGGACAGAATTATCATACATATGAGAAACCAAAAAAAAATATATATATATATATATATATATACCATGCTAAGAGAGTAAGAGGTAGGTAAAGCAATCTATGTGCTGACCACTACCACCAGAAAATTGAATATTACAACTCTTACCTCTAATATTTTCAGTCTCTCCCCCTTATCCTCATTCGTCATATAATGGAGTGTGAATATTATTAATAATTAATGATTAATAATAATATTAATAGTAATATATATTTTATTTCTTGAGTAATTAAATATATTAACATTAATTTTCTTATTTAATTTAAAAGTACTTTGTTAATTATGTTGAATTTACCTCTAATTAAACAATAAGTTAATATTATCTTTTTATCAATCTATTTATATTAATAATTTTGGGATTTAAAAGGAAGGCACGACACATGTATTATCTCTTTTTCCATCTAGGTCAGATGTTAATAATTGTTATACCATAACTTATATAAGGAAGGTGATCTCGATCAATGTTGTTTTTTCATACTAATTTCCATTTTCATCAATTATAATTCAAACAACTTTTACTTAAAAAAAAATTATTTCCCAAATTTGCTCTTTTTAGTTCAAACCAACCCAACTAATTAAACTTTTTTTTACTAAAAAAAACTATGTAATCTTTATTTTCTTATAACTTCTAATGATACTGAAAAGTAACACAATCTCTCCTACACGCCCAATTGAAAAATATATTCTTTTGTGTTTTTGTTATAATAACTAAATATTTAATCGAACATGTTTAGCGTAAAATTGAGTCTATACAATTAACGAATGTATCATTTTAATATATGCCAACAATGTACTAATATTTTCTCCAATCTATAATAGATTCTTAAGCTTAGAACTCTAATTTAATGACTATATTTTATAAGATTGTGCATAGAGAGATTTATGCATTTTGTTTTCAATCTTTAAAAGAGGTGAAATGATTGTTAAGTACCAAAATTATCTTAATTCATAAGGTTAATTTAATACTTTTTTACTCTAAATATTTACTTTATGTAATCATAGTTGAGATTTTGATGATAAATTATATTGATCCTATTTTCCAAACCTCTATATGTATTTCAGGCCAAAAAAGGGTGAATTGAGTCGAAAAAGGTCCAAATTAGACTAAACTGTTAGATATTTCCTGGTGAGTAGAGAAATACCAATTCTAGTATCTTAAATATCATGATTCTCACACATAATATAAAATAAGGATACAAAGTCATACCTAAATTCATGTTCTCTGATCTATTCCTTTGATATACCTTTTTGTGAGAAATTTTGTGTATGATGGTCTTCCTCACCCAAATCATGAATTCTTTTTGGGACCTTCGTTTTCTCTCTGATGAGGAGTGGTGAAAACTATTTGTGATTTTGTGTCTTGGAGACCATAACTGTTCCTTATGCGTTAACTTATAGGGTTCTCATTATCCCATATAGACCAACCTGTTGGGTATTCACTCATTAAGTCCAAATTCATTATCAACTTTCAGAAGTCTATGAGTTGTCAGTAATTAGATCACTTATAATGTAACCTCATAAATAAATCGCTGATATAATTGTATTAAATATATGATGTCCAACTTAATTAGAAATAATGAATTTCTAACAATCTCCCACTTTGGCTTCATATTTTTTCTCAAACAGTTATATCACATATTCTTTAGGTGCGCATATGTATGCTATTTATATTTAGATTTTTCCTTAATACAATCTGGTTCATCTCATATGTCAACTATGGAACCACCGCGACCTTCATCACATTCAAACGTGAGTCGACCACGATGATCACCATACCAATATACTGAATGACATGTAACAAATATGGGTGAATGACATGAAAATTTCATGCAATGTGATCTTAAACATGTCTATTTTCAACTAGTCATTCTTTATTCTTTACTGTTATGAATAGTAAGTCAATCTCACATTCAAACTCCTAACATTTTTATTATCAAAACTTTTCATCCAAACCAACAAATTGAAAACCCTTTTGCATAGGTGAGCAAGTCCTTATGAACAAGAACCCTTATTCTTTTTATTTGGTTGTGACAACGTATTTTTTACACTTAATTACTCAGTTAGCAATCATCCATTTCAACCCCACACAAAGATCGTGCAATGACATATCGGGTCGCAAAACCCATAGTACTTAAAGATATGATTCAATTAAATAAGTGGACCCAAATCTAACTTTATATATGCAGTTATGCACGCGTTGCAAACTTGCAATAGCATGAAAATATAATAATTCTTAGTGCTTGAATTTATCCTTAGTCACACCACCATTCTATTAGTTTGATGACGTAAACTCTCACGTGTTGTCCACTTGCAGATTTTGAAATATCTTCGAACCTTGAAACCCTGGTTCCGTGCAAATGTTTTGAGTGCTATAGGTCGTAAAATTTATACATGCGATATAGTGTAAACATTTATATACATATACTTTATTATTTACTATTTATTTGAATTATTTTTTTTTTAAAATCAACTACAATTAATTATTAATGATAAATAATAAAATGATAGTATATAAAATTCATACACTATTAATACATACATCTTTTTCTCTTATGATTATTGTTAACTCTTGGCAATATATGTATCCCCACCTTTATCACGTTTATTGCTTAGTTTCCATTATAAATAAATCATGAATCCGCATTATAGCATGCTGCTTTCACAAGCCCAATCATAGGCAAAACTTGAGTTCATTATAAAATTACAATTTTGGGAATCCTTCCTAATTGATGTGGAAGCAAGATCAATGAATTTTGGTAGCTAAACTATTGACTATATTCAATGATGGTTATTCTAAAGTCTTGAAATTATTCCTTGACTCTTGAGAATTATGAAGTCTAACCTGATTGTCATATAGTCAAAGAGAAAATTCAACAGAAGCTAGTTCATCTCCTCCCTATTCCTTCCTCTTCACAACCGGAAGATCCCTTTACAAAGTCGTTACCATTTAATGCCTTTCAGAATTTCATTGTCAAGTTGGCTCTTTGTGATCTCCACCACCCAACTTGGGGGTGTTAGATTAATCTTCTATTCTCCTTTACTGTTATACATGGCCTTCCTTGCTCATAGTTTCTTTTTATGCATTTCGTGTTTTACATTGTAAGGGTAGTTTAGGTATACCTTAGTTTTATAAGGTCATTCAGGGCTTTTCCTTTTTCTTTCTGTTTTTCCCTTTTTGGGTTCTGGGTAGTTATTTTTGTTTTAGTAGTTTCTTTCCTTTCTTCTTTTAGTAACTTGTATAAATACATCCCTTCTCAATTAATGAAAAGAAAGTCAAAGCATAATTCTTTTCCTTTGCATTCTCAACTCTTCCTCTCTGCAAATGATTTCTCGATATCAAGATTATGAGATACAACTTGGCTAATCATTGGCATAACGTCATTTTGAGTATGAGGAATTTCAAAAGTAAAAATTTGGGTCCTTTGTTTTTGTTCTAGCTAGAACAAGCATATTTAATGTTCAAATCAATAAGAAGCTTGATTTGGTTCGAAATAACAAACAAGTAAGAAACATCACATTGTTAATAGTGTTGAAGACAATAAAATTGTAAATTTTAATTCATGTGAAAGTGGTTGTTGTGTTGTGAATGTGGTTTTACTATGTTGTTTAGGATGTTGTGGAAATTCCAAAACTGTCCACACATTTTTTTATCAGCAATAATAACTTTATTAATCAAGAGATGAAGAAATTAGGAGAACAAATGCTGTTCATATCCACAAAATTCCAAAATGAAATTAAGTTTTTTTATTAATTATAATGTATATCTTAATCACCCAAATAAACGTAAATATGCTTTGTACTAAATGATATTCCATATTTCTATTCATTAGTAAAATTACACGTACCTTGACTACTTTAGTTATCTTTGTTAATGATTATATTATTCTGCAAGATTATGGTATGAGAGAAGCTATTGGAGAAGGCATGAGTTTTATTAATTGTATAATCTCACCTAATAAATACTTATATCCAAAAATATTGTAAATTTTTTCATCAACCCTAAAAAGAATATATTTAATATTATCAAGACAAAATTAAACATTAAGATCAATCTATTTAATAATTGAGGAGATTGTTTTTATGACATATCTAGCTATTATTTTTAGAATAAAGTATACCGACATCTCTTGAGTTTTAGTGAAATTACATAAATTACTCGACATATCTAGCTATTATTTTTAGAATAAAGTATACCGACATCTCTTGAGTTTTAGTGAAATTATATAAATTACTCCTTTATTTTTTTACTCCTACAAAAAAAACCATGATTTTTATATATACATTATACTAACTACCCATGCATGAGAAATAATTGTGATCTATTAAAGAAAAAATATGATAAGTGTAATTAAGTTAAACAAAATATGATATATTGTGGAGACAAATCCAAATAATATACGAGTCAAGTCATTTTTATTATTTTTTTCATTATAAAATGCATCAATAATTCTAAGAAGATATTGTTTAAATCACTTTTATATACTATATTGTAACGAAAAAATAATGAAAATATATTGACTCATATACTATTTGTAATTGTTTCTACGTTGTACCATATTTTGTTTAAATTAATTACACTTATCACTCATTTTGTTTAAAAGATCACACATATTTCTCATATAGGGTAGTGAGTGTAATGTATTTATAAGAATTAGGGGTTTTCCACAGGTATAAAAAATGGAGGGGTGATTTATATGATTTCACTAAAATTCAAGGAGTGTTAGTATAATTTACGCTTATTTGTATTAAGATTTATATTTTCTTAAATTATTGGTACTGTATTTCTCTGGCTTGGAGCTGAATCAATAGCTTCCACTATCAGCGGTTGGACACTAGTTTTCAATTCTAGTTCCCAAGGCACTTGAAAGTTAGGTGTTAATGAACTATGTAGTTCCACACTAGGGCTAGAAACAAGCTGATCCGAGTCGAACCAGAGTTCAGCTCGGTTCATCTCGATACGGATTAGTCCGGCTTGAAACTTGACTCGAGTTAGATACGAGTTATTTGTTGAGCTCGAGTTCGACTCGATTAAAGTTTGTGAACTGTTCGGCTCAATTCGAATTGGTTCATTTGGACAACTTAAATAGTTAATTAATTTTTAAAAAATACTACAAAAAGTTTTATACATATAAATATAACATTGTTTATATATAATAAAAATAAATATAGAAAATAATTTATTAGTCATAATAAACAAAAAAATTAGTTTATATATATATATATATATCTATATATCGAGCCAACTCATGAACCTAACGAGTCGAACTGTATTAAACTCAAGTTCGGCTCGTTTATTTAACGAGTTCAATTTCCAGCTTAAGTTCGGCTCATTTGGTTCATGAACCAAGTTTATGGAGCTAAATAACGAATCGAGTTTTGAACGAATACCGAGTTGGTTCGGTT
>NC_032022.1:8706560-8706787 GCF_001865875.1 Lupinus angustifolius | reverse complement strand
TCAGGATGAAGAGGAGGGTAGGATGAGGATAGGATGAGGAGGAGGTGGAGGAGGAGGATAAGAATGAGCATAAGATGAGGATGAGGAGGATGATAGGATGAGGATGAGGATGATGAGGAGGAGGAGGATGAGGATAGGATGAGGGTGAGGACGAAGACGGGATGAGGAAGAGGATGAGGACGAAGATGGGATGAGGATGAGGATTAGGATGAGGATAGGACTAGGAT
>NC_032022.1:8702551-8706460 GCF_001865875.1 Lupinus angustifolius | reverse complement strand
GGATGAGGATGGGGATGAGGATGGGGATGAGGAAGAGGATTGGATGAGTTTGAGGATAGGATGAGGACGAAGATAGGATGAGGAAGAGGATGAGGAAGAGGATGAGGAAGAGGATGAGGAAGAGGATGAGGAAGAGGATGAGGAAGAGGATGAGGAAGAGGATGAGGAAGAGGATGAGGAAGAGGATGAGGAAGAGGATGAGGAAGAGGATGAGGAAGAGGATGAGGAAGAGGATGAGGAAGAGGATGAGGAAGAGGATGAGGAAGAGGATGAGGAAGAGGATGAGGAAGAGGATGAGGAAGAGGATGAGGAAGAGGATGAGGAAGAGGATGAGGAAGAGGATGAGGAAGAGGATGAGGAAGAGGATGAGGAAGAGGATGAGGAAGAGGATGAGGAAGAGGATGAGGAAGAGGATGAGGAAGAGGATGAGGAAGAGGATGAGGAAGAGGATGAGGAAGAGGATGAGGAAGAGGATGAGGAAGAGGATGAGGAAGAGGATGAGGAAGAGGATGAGGAAGAGGATGAGGAAGAGGATGAGGAAGAGGATGAGGAAGAGGATGAGGAAGAGGATGAGGAAGAGGATGAGGAAGAGGATGAGGAAGAGGATGAGGAAGAGGATGAGGAAGAGGATGAGGAAGAGGATGAGGAAGAGGATGAGGAAGAGGATGAGGAAGAGGATGAGGAAGAGGATGAGGAAGAGGATGAGGAAGAGGATGAGGAAGAGGATGAGGAAGAGGATGAGGAAGAGGATGAGGAAGAGGATGAGGAAGAGGATGAGGAAGAGGATGAGGAAGAGGATGAGGAAGAGGATGAGGAAGAGGATGAGGAAGAGGATGAGGAAGAGGATGAGGAAGAGGATGAGGAAGAGGATGAGGAAGAGGATGAGGAAGAGGATGAGGAAGAGGATGAGGAAGAGGATGAGGAAGAGGATGAGGAAGAGGATGAGGAAGAGGATGAGGAAGAGGATGAGGAAGAGGATGAGGAAGAGGATGAGGAAGAGGATGAGGAAGAGGATGAGGAAGAGGATGAGGAAGAGGATGAGGAAGAGGATGAGGAAGAGGATGAGGAAGAGGATGAGGAAGAGGATGAGGAAGAGGATGAGGAAGAGGATGAGGAAGAGGATGAGGAAGAGGATGAGGAAGAGGATGAGGAAGAGGATGAGGAAGAGGATGAGGAAGAGGATGAGGAAGAGGATGAGGAAGAGGATGAGGAAGAGGATGAGGAAGAGGATGAGGAAGAGGATGAGGAAGAGGATGAGGAAGAGGATGAGGAAGAGGATGAGGAAGAGGATGAGGAAGAGGATGAGGAAGAGGATGAGGAAGAGGATGAGGAAGAGGATGAGGAAGAGGATGAGGAAGAGGATGAGGAAGAGGATGAGGAAGAGGATGAGGAAGAGGATGAGGAAGAGGATGAGGAAGAGGATGAGGAAGAGGATGAGGAAGAGGATGAGGAAGAGGATGAGGAAGAGGATGAGGAAGAGGATGAGGAAGAGGATGAGGAAGAGGATGAGGAAGAGGATGAGGAAGAGGATGAGGAAGAGGATGAGGAAGAGGATGAGGAAGAGGATGAGGAAGAGGATGAGGAAGAGGATGAGGAAGAGGATGAGGAAGAGGATGAGGAAGAGGATGAGGAAGAGGATGAGGAAGAGGATGAGGAAGAGGATGAGGAAGAGGATGAGGAAGAGGATGAGGAAGAGGATGAGGAAGAGGATGAGGAAGAGGATGAGGAAGAGGATGAGGAAGAGGATGAGGAAGAGGATGAGGAAGAGGATGAGGAAGAGGATGAGGAAGAGGATGAGGAAGAGGATGAGGAAGAGGATGAGGAAGAGGATGAGGAAGAGGATGAGGAAGAGGATGAGGAAGAGGATGAGGAAGAGGATGAGGAAGAGGATGAGGAAGAGGATGAGGAAGAGGATGAGGAAGAGGATGAGGAAGAGGATGAGGAAGAGGATGAGGAAGAGGATGAGGAAGAGGATGAGGAAGAGGATGAGGAAGAGGATGAGGAAGAGGATGAGGAAGAGGATGAGGAAGAGGATGAGGAAGAGGATGAGGAAGAGGATGAGGAAGAGGATGAGGAAGAGGATGAGGAAGAGGATGAGGAAGAGGATGAGGAAGAGGATGAGGAAGAGGATGAGGAAGAGGATGAGGAAGAGGATGAGGAAGAGGATGAGGAAGAGGATGAGGAAGAGGATGAGGAAGAGGATGAGGAAGAGGATGAGGAAGAGGATGAGGAAGAGGATGAGGAAGAGGATGAGGAAGAGGATGAGGAAGAGGATGAGGAAGAGGATGAGGAAGAGGATGAGGAAGAGGATGAGGAAGAGGATGAGGAAGAGGATGAGGAAGAGGATGAGGAAGAGGATGAGGAAGAGGATGAGGAAGAGGATGAGGAAGAGGATGAGGAAGAGGATGAGGAAGAGGATGAGGAAGAGGATGAGGAAGAGGATGAGGAAGAGGATGAGGAAGAGGATGAGGAAGAGGATGAGGAAGAGGATGAGGAAGAGGATGAGGAAGAGGATGAGGAAGAGGATGAGGAAGAGGATGAGGAAGAGGATGAGGAAGAGGATGAGGAAGAGGATGAGGAAGAGGATGAGGAAGAGGATGAGGAAGAGGATGAGGAAGAGGATGAGGAAGAGGATGAGGAAGAGGATGAGGAAGAGGATGAGGAAGAGGATGAGGAAGAGGATGAGGAAGAGGATGAGGAAGAGGATGAGGAAGAGGATGAGGAAGAGGATGAGGAAGAGGATGAGGAAGAGGATGAGGAAGAGGATGAGGAAGAGGATGAGGAAGAGGATGAGGAAGAGGATGAGGAAGAGGATGAGGAAGAGGATGAGGAAGAGGATGAGGAAGAGGATGAGGAAGAGGATGAGGAAGAGGATGAGGAAGAGGATGAGGAAGAGGATGAGGAAGAGGATGAGGAAGAGGATGAGGAAGAGGATGAGGAAGAGGATGAGGAAGAGGATGAGGAAGAGGATGAGGAAGAGGATGAGGAAGAGGATGAGGAAGAGGATGAGGAAGAGGATGAGGAAGAGGATGAGGAAGAGGATGAGGAAGAGGATGAGGAAGAGGATGAGGAAGAGGATGAGGAAGAGGATGAGGAAGAGGATGAGGAAGAGGATGAGGAAGAGGATGAGGAAGAGGATGAGGAAGAGGATGAGGAAGAGGATGAGGAAGAGGATGAGGAAGAGGATGAGGAAGAGGATGAGGAAGAGGATGAGGAAGAGGATGAGGAAGAGGATGAGGAAGAGGATGAGGAAGAGGATGAGGAAGAGGATGAGGAAGAGGATGAGGAAGAGGATGAGGAAGAGGATGAGGAAGAGGATGAGGAAGAGGATGAGGAAGAGGATGAGGAAGAGGATGAGGAAGAGGATGAGGAAGAGGATGAGGAAGAGGATGAGGAAGAGGATGAGGAAGAGGATGAGGAAGAGGATGAGGAAGAGGATGAGGATAGGATGAGGAATTGGAGGAGGAGGATGAGGTAGAGGATAGGATGAGGATGAGGATGAGTATGAGGATAGGATGAGGGCGAGTACGAAGATGAGGCTGAGGAAGAGGTTGAGGATGAGGATGAGGATGAGGATTAGGATAGGAAAAGGATAGGGATGAGGATGGGGACGAGGATGAGGAAGAGGATAAGATGAGGATGAGGACGAAGTTAGGATGAGGATGAAGAGGAGGGTAGGATGAGGATGGGGATGAGGATGAGGATATGGATGAGGAAGAGGATGAGGATAGGATGAGGACGAGGATAGGATGAGGATGAGGATAGGAGGATAGGATGAGGAATTGGAGGAGGAGGATGAGGATAGGATGAGGATGAGGATGAGGAGGAATTGGAGGAGGAGGACGAGGATAGGATGAGGACGACGATAGGATGAAGATGGGAGGAGAAAGAGGATGAGGACGAAGGTGG
>NC_032022.1:8701179-8702451 GCF_001865875.1 Lupinus angustifolius | reverse complement strand
GATAAGGATGGGGATGAGGATGGGGATGAGGATGAGGAAGAGGATAGGATGAGGATGAGGAAGAGGATGAGGATGACGAGGAGGGTAGGATGAGGATGGGGATGAGGATAAGGATGAGGATAGGAAGAGGACGATGATAGGATGAGGATGAGGATAGGATGAGGACGAGGATAGGATGAGGAATTGGAGGAGGAGGATGAGGATAGGATGAGGACGAGGATAGGATGAGGAATTGGAGGAGGAGGATGAGGATAGGATGAGGACGAGGATAGGATGAGGAATTGGAGGAGGAGGATGAGGATAGGATGAGGACGAGGATAGGATGAGGAATTGGAGGAGGAGGATGAGGATAGGATGAGGACGAGGATAGGATGAGGAATTGGAGGAGGAGGATGAGGATAGGATGAGGACGAGGATAGGATGAGGAATTGGAGGAGGAGGATGAGGATAGGATGAGGACGAGGATAGGATGAGGAATTGGAGGAGGAGGATGAGGAAGAGGATAGGATGAGGATGAGGAAGAGGATGAGGATGACGAGGAGGGTAGGATGAGGATGGGGATGAGGATAAGGATGAGGATAGGAAGAGGACGATGATAGGATGAGGATGAGGATAGGATGAGTAATTGGATGAGGAGGATGAGGATAGGATGAGGATGAGGAGGAGGATAGGTTGAGGATGGGGATAGGATGACGACGAGTATAGGATGAGGATAGGATAAGGAATTGGAGGAGGAGGATGAGGAGGAGGATGAGGATAAGGATAAGGAGGAGGATAAGAGGAGATTGAGGATAGGATGAGGAATTGGAGGAGGAGGATGAGGATGAGAATGAGGAGGAGGATAGGAGGAGGGTGAGGACGAAGATAGGAGGAGAAAGAGGATGAGGACGAAAATGGGATGAGGATGTGGATAGAATGAGGATGAGGATGAGGATAGAATGAGGATGAGGATGAGGATAGGATGAGGATGAGGATGCGAATGAGGATTAGGATGAGGATTAGGATAGGATGAGGATGGGGATGGGGATGGAGATATGGATGAGGAAGAGGATAGGATGAAGATGCGTATGGTCATAGGATTAGGATGAGGACGAAGATGGGATGAGCATGAAGAGGAGGGTAGGTTGAGGATGGGGATGAAGATGAGGATAGGATGAGGACTAGTATGTGGATAGAATGAGGACGAGGATAGGATGAGGATGAGGATAGGATGAGGACGAGGACGAGGATAGGATGTGGAGGACGATAGGATGAGGATGAGGATAGGATGAG
>NC_032022.1:8699892-8701079 GCF_001865875.1 Lupinus angustifolius | reverse complement strand
GAGGAGGGTAGGATGAGGATGGGGATGAGGATGAGGACGAAGATGGGATGAGGATAGGACGAGGATGACGACGAGGATAGGATTAGGATGAGGATGAGTATGAGGTGAGGATAAGGATAGGATGAGGACGAGGATAGGATGAGGAATTGGAGGAGGAGGATGAGGATCAGGATGAGGAATTGAAGGATAGGATGAGGATCAGGATGACGAGGATAGGATGAGGATGAGGATAGGATGAGGAATTGGAGGAGGAGGATGAGGAAGAGGATAGGATGAGGATGATGATGGGGAAGAGGATAGGATGAGGTGGAGGATAGGAGGAGGATGAGGACGAAGATGGGATGAGGATGAGGATAGGATGAGGCTGAGGATGAAGATGAGGAGGAGGATAGGATGAGGATGAGGATAGGATTAGGATGAGGTTGAGGATGAGGATAGGATTAGGATGATGATGAGGACGGGGATGAGGATGAGGATGAGGATAGGATGATGAGGATGAGGATGAGGATGAGGGTGAGGAGGAGGATGAGGATGGGGATAAGATGAGGGGAGGATGAGGGGAGGACGAAGATGGGATGAGGAAGAGGACGAGGAAGAAGATGGGATGAGGATGAGGATAGGATGAGGATGAGGATTGAGATGAGGGTGAGGATTAGGATGAGGATAGGACGTGGAAGAAGAGGATGTGGATGACGATAGGATGAGGATAGTATGAGGATGAGGATGAGGATGAGGAAGAGGATCAGGCTTAGGATAGGATGAGGATGGGGACGAGGATAGGATGAGGAAGAGGATGAGGATAGGATGAGGACGAGGTTAGGATGAGGATGAGGATAGATTGAGGATCAGGTTGAGGATAGATTGAGGATGATGATGAGTATGAGGACGAGGATGAGGATGAGGATAGGATGAGGAGGAGGATGAGGATGAGGATGAGGATAGGATGAGGGGAGGATGAGGATGAGGATGAGGATAGGACTTGGATGAGGAGTAGGATAGTTTGAGGATGAGGAGGAGGATGAGGATGAGGATGAGGAAGAGGATGAGAATGAGGATGAGGATAAGGAAAGGATGAGGATGAGGATGAGGAGGAGGATAGGATGAGGATGAGGATGAGGAGGAGGAGGAGGAGGATGAGGATAGGATGAGGACGTGAATGAGGATGAGGATAGGATGAGGAGGATGAT
>NC_032022.1:8699573-8699792 GCF_001865875.1 Lupinus angustifolius | reverse complement strand
TGAGGATAGGATGAGTAATTGGAGGAGGAGGATGAGGATGAGGATGAGGATCAGGATGAGGAGGAGGATAGGTTGAGGATGGGGATAGGATGACGACGAGTGTAGGATGAGGATAGGATGAGGAATTGGAGGAGAAGGATGAGGAGGAGGATGACGATAAGGATAAGGAGGAGGATAGGAGGAGAAAGAGCATGAGGACGAAGATGGGAGGAGGATGAC
>NC_032022.1:8698640-8699473 GCF_001865875.1 Lupinus angustifolius | reverse complement strand
AAAAAAAGTCTATTTTATATTGTCAAGTACATAATATAGGATATTAAACTACTCTAACATTCTTCCTTCTTCATCATCACTACAATTATCACAATCTTCATCATTATTTGATCCATGTTTTTCTTGTTCTTGTTCATTTACACCTTCCTGCACTAATTGTAATTCATCGATGTTCTCCAAATGTTGCTCACAAAAAGATATGTCTTCTATTGATGACTCTTCTAAGTCCTCAAAGTTCAAATCACCCATATCATAGATGTCTCTAGGCTTCATGTGGCAAACACAACACCAACCTTGATCAACTGGATCATCAATATAATATACCATTCTAGCATCAGTTGCAAGGATGAATGGTTCATCTGCTTCATTTGCACCGGTGTGTATTAAACATGAAAAGTTTACACTTGTTATCCCAAATTTATCAATTTTGATTCCCTTGTTAAGTGTAGTGTCTACCTAATCACATTTGAATAACACAACTCTTAACTTACCATAGTAGTCTAACTCTATGATGTCAACCAATTTCCCGTAGTACATAACATCACTTGATATTTCAATAGGTTCCTTACCACTTGAAAATCTCTTAGTTACAGCAGACATAACAATACCACTATTTTGTGTTCTCAATCCTTGCTCTTTCCTCTTTGTTCGAAATTTAAATCCATGGATATTATACCCATCAAATCTTCGAGAAATATTATTTGGCCTTTTTGCAAGACATTCAATTTCACTTGTAATATATGGATCTTCCTTTCTCGCAATCTATTATTTTGTTGAAAAGTAAGGACAACTACATACACTCATGAGCTTTTGAGCATAAACAAAAGTTAGGT
>NC_032022.1:8698332-8698540 GCF_001865875.1 Lupinus angustifolius | reverse complement strand
TTCTAATTGTATACTTAATACTTATTTCTCAATTTTCAACATAAGGAAAATTTTCAACTAGGAATGGTTGGAGACAAAGAAAACAACCTAAGGAGACTAAGACCCCATACATAATTGAGGGATTCTATTTTACAAGCATAAGATGACAGTGATAATTATTCTCTCTAGACATTTATTACAAGCATAAGATGACAATATCTATATTATC
>NC_032022.1:8688204-8698232 GCF_001865875.1 Lupinus angustifolius | reverse complement strand
CGTTACCATCTTAGCCATGTAAGTTTGAATAAGTCCCAGCATAAACAGATAATTTGTTTGATACATTTAAAAACCTGTAGGGTATTCCCTCCACTATAAATTTTGTTCTGTACCATATATATGACTTGAAACCATCTTTATTTATGAATTCCTGTTAATAGTATGAGTGCAAAGGGGCTATAAAAATATAAAAGTGTGCTTCTTAACTCATAATCAAAAAGTATATTCTCTTATTTCAATTCATGATGTGTTTAATCTCCTTTACACAATTTTAAAGCTGTATAATGTATGGATGTGATTAAGATTAATCATGGCTTTCAATCTTTTTTACAGATCTTGTTTTTATGTTAGACTTAAATTGCTGGTGAAATGAAGAATAAATATGATTCAATTTGTTTCTAGTAAAATTACAAATGATTTATTGACTCTCTGCACTAAGGACTTCACATATATTTTCAGATGATTGTATGCAACAAACACAATGTAACCATGAATGCAAAAAATGAGTCTTAAAATTCAGCTTGTTTCATCAGACCTCAAGCACTCCCATATGTAACTTTGAGCAAATCAATGTGCATTGTGAACCAACCAAACAACCTCACATAATGTACCATAATTTTTGGAAAAGGAAGCAGTAACTATTTCTCATTGCATAGAATATGATATATCATAAAACTCATAAAATCAGAAAACACAAATTAGCAAAATCATAAAAGTCAAAACCCTAACACCTTACAGCAAAATCAAGTTAAAAATTGAAATCCAGAAACAGAAAAATAGAAGCTACAAAGTAAATCCAGATCAACAAAAAGCAATTAAAGATGGTAACATCATTGATCCATAAGAGACATTGCAACAAAAGTTTACATATCCAAAAGAAAAAACCGTGTAAACACTAAAATTCACCATAAGAACACACAAAAACGGAGATTGAAGCAAACCTTGATTAAACTGAACTGGATTTGGATTTGGAGTTGAGGAGGAGGATCAGAAGGAAGAAAAAGTGGTTGAATTGTTTGTGGAAAGTGATTTCTCTAAGAGTGAGAAGCTTTTGCTATGGTGAAAATGATGAACGGAAAGTGATGAAGTTATTTACGGCAAAGAGAATGAATGGATAAGTTTGCTGTAAATAAAAGAGTGATGAAGGTGCGTGAGAAGATGTGTGAGAAGGTGAGAGAGTGATGAAGGTGTGTGAGAAGGTGAGAGATTATCTTTGTAATTTGGGCTTTAGTTCTGAATTTGCTAGTGTCTAAAAGTGTGGCAATATGTTTGTGCCTAAATCCTTTTTGTTTTGTAGTGCAAGAACAACCTACACAGCAGCACCACCAAATTCTTCCCCGAACATTGCTTATTTTCCAGCCACGGCTCCTCCGTCTCTGGTCCATTAGACCAAAGAACGTGCTTTAACAACTTCTCACCTTCACCCACAAACCTATGTGCCACAAATTTGTGAAGAAGATCTTGTTCCTGACATTGGCACGGTTTTGCTGAAAATATCAACATCACATAAAAAAGGAAGAATACTTATGAAGACAATGAAGATAAAACTTCAAGGAATTAGAATTTAAGTCTTTAAGTACTTCTATCCTTATACTCTATTATGTATAAATAGTAGTAATGCTCAAAAGTATTTTAAAAGAAAAATGAAAACCACAAGTATAAATCAAAACAATTTTCAAAATACTGTGTAACAAGTTACTGGATCTAAATAACAGATTACTATGACTAAGTAACAGGTTACCAGAACTAAGTAACAGACTACATGAGTGGGAAATGAGTTATCCAACAAAAATTGATCAAGGTAATCGATTACACCTTTTGAGTAACCAATTACACCTTTTGAGTAATCGATTACACCATACGGTAAACAATTACTCTGTTGGACAAAATATTTGTGTAATCGATTATAACATGTGAGTAATCGACTACAGCCTGTGAAAATCAATAACTCAGTTGGACATAATATTTGGGTAATCGATTATATCGATTAAGTAATCGATTATTGAGAGTTGTTGCATCAGTTTTCAGATTCAAACTACACAACTTTCACCCCAAACGAAATGGTTTCATTCCAATCGAATCCTACATTTTCATAGAGGTGTTATGGTTGATTGAAAAGCTTATTTAAAGGCATTGAAACTCATAATTCATAATATATAATTCACATACACAATCTAAACTTTTCTGAAATACTTGCTCTGCAATTTTTGCATGTTGTTCTTAACTTCCAGAATATATTTTCTGAAGTTGCCTTAAGTGTTGTTTCAAAGTTATTCAACCCTTATGAGCATTAGTACTAAAGTGTATAAAGAGTTATTGGATTGCAATAATTCATAGTTTCAAATCTTGTAAAAGCAATCATTGCCACAGTTAAAGTTTTCTTCATTCAAAGTGTTGAATTACTTTATGTCACAAGGGTGTGATAAGAAAGAGGATAAAGTCACTTGGAAATGTTATTTTCCAAAGAGCGGTATAGGTACAAAAAAAACTCGAGGTGAGAATTTGTAATTGATACTCTTAATATCTAGTGAAAAATCTCTTGTGTTGTAAGAGTACTGGACGTAGCCTTCGGTAGACAAGAAGATGAACCAATATAAAATCTCTGAGTACTCTCTTCTCCCTTAACTCCTTAAAATTACTTGATATTTTCTGCATAACTTTTCTGCTACTATTAACTCTTGAATTTTGCAGAAAAATCTGTCAAACTTTTTAAACAACTAATTCACTCTCTCCTCTTTGTTGTAAAAGTTGATACCCAAAAATCATCTCACCTTTTTTTTTTATCTCAAATGATGCATCATGGCTTTGAACTACTAAGTCCTCTCTTGCTTTAGCATATTATATGGCACTATATAACTGATTTCACTAGTGTCATTTTATCCAATGCATTGAGAGTGACACCACCTTCTTCTTTAACCATGGTTCTTATCTCTTCAGAGAGTTCTTTGTGTAGACTCTCACCAGCTAAGCCAATCCACTTCATTAGTATGGGTAGTGGTTGCAAATTTATCCATAATCCAAAATCCATTCAAATCAATCCGTTAAAACTAATTGATTTAAATGGATATAATCCAATGGATAGTGTTGATAATGGATGGATTCAAATCCATCCATTATATCCAATGGATATCCATGAGTATATCCATTTGGAAGGATACCCAATCCATCCAAAAATAAAAACATTTTCAATTAATTCAATATTAATATAAAAATTTCTCTCACCTTTCTAACAGCACAATCCTACGCACATTACAATAGTTGAAAATTGAAATTGTGATTTTAATAAGTGATTTTAACGTTTCATTTACATTGTTGTGATACTGGTTTCACCCCTTATTTTTCGTTATGCACCAAGATATGGTCAGAGTCATATGATCATAATATTGGAACGTGTTCTCTCATAGGATCACTTATGGTACTAATTAATTCATTAATGCTCAAATCATACATGGTTAAAAAATACCTTAAAAATACATTGTGACATGTCCTTTATAATTAAATTGTTACACTTAATGCTTATACTAGTTTTTATTTGCATATATATATATATATATATAGGTTATGAGTGTGAAGGCGGTGGGGATCATAAAATATTTTTAAGAGTGTTTTTATTTTTAAAAGCACTTTCTAAAAATGTTTTTTTTAAATTGATATTTAAAAATGCTTTATTAAATTGATATTTGTTTGATAGTCAAGCCTCATTACAACCAAAAGTAAGACCTTAATGATCCTTGAGAAATTGTGCAATTAAAGTAAGTGTTGAGGTGGAAAAAAAAATTAAATTCTTGCAAAAAAATGAAGTTATTTTGAGTGAAACACTTACCCATTTGGTTCCATTCTTGAACCGTGTATGAAAATGCATCTCTTTTAATGATTATAATTTTATAAGTGAAATGCTAAATGATTTTTTTTTTAAAATGTGTTCATTCTTAGTATGAAGCATTATTAGTCAAAGTCACATAATCATAAACACATCTCATGGAACTTTAAAGAATCATACATAATATTGATCTTGTCCAAACTGAATTTTTTCAAAGGCAAGTAGTTGATATTTTACCTTTGTTTGGGGACAAACAAAGTCTTACATTGGGAGGAGTTGATAAGTGCCAAAAATACTTATTTTTCATATACATGCGTTATCCTATGCAAAAGGTGAAAACCAACTTAATTGAACACTTTTTAGATAAATTTTGTATGTTTGAATAAACTAATTTTTAATCACCTTTGTCCAAGTTTTCTTTGAATTTTGTAGGAAATTGAATAAAAAAGAATTAATTCAAAAGATAGGCAAAAATTCATGCCAAATCACAAGCCAAAAGCACAAAAAGAGTTGTTCAAAACAATCAAGCTAAGCATGACATGCTATGTCCTTAGCTTGTAACCAAAAAGATTGCTTCGACTTGAAGAAAGGTACCTTACCTTACCTTAAAAAATCCAAGCTAGGTGTTCCAAGAAAAATCCAAAAACTAAAAGCTTACCTTTCCACGAAGAAATCATTCTAAAAGTGTCAACTAACCAACCAAAATTAATTCAAGAACTATGAGAAAAAGGTTGCTTCGACTTGAAGAAAGGTAGGTTACCTCACCATGAAGAAATTTTTCCACCATTTAGGCATGGACAAAGAGCAGCTTAGCTCCCAACAAACCACACAAAACCTCACCATGAAGAAAGCTAGGCCAACTCACCAAGCAACTTGCCATTCCTTTACTTGAAGACCAAGCACATTACCTCATGCATGACCTAAGCTATGACAAGTAAGTAGGAGGTGCCACTTTGCATGGGCCTAGCCCATAATAGGCTGGCCACTAGGGGTGGCAAGCTACTGACCCACCAACTTTGGGAGGGCCAAACAGCCCCAAGCAAGCAGCTGGGCAGTCAAACAAGGTAGTTGGGCGTTTTTCAGCTTTTCCTATAAAAAGAAGCTCTATTCTCCACCGTTTTCATCATTGTACATATCATTTTCTCTCAATTTTTAGTTCTACTCTTTCTTAGGCTGTTCTTAGACTTTTATTTCATATAAATTCACACAAAATGGAGTTGGCAAATGAGGTGCAAAAACATGATATTGTAACCTCATTTGGAATCAAAAACATATAATCTTTGGATAGATGGCTAATGCTCCAAAATTGTGACTATGGTGTAATTTTCTTGTACTCTTTATCTTATTCTTCATTTATGGTTATATTGATTCTTTAAGAAGTTCTTAAGTGATTTTAGCTTGATCACCTAAAACTTGATTTAATGATCTAAACAATAATTTAATTTTGGTTATTTTCACTGTGATCTCCAAACTCAAATTCCAGTTTTACTTTCATTTCAATTTGGTTCTTATTGTTCTCACTTTTGGTTTTATTGACTCTTATACCTCCATGGCTCTCTGCATGATCATGAAGACAATTCTCTCAACCTTAAGCCCTTAGTCTCCATTTGGTATAATAGAATTAGAGTGGAGAGAAAAAAGAGTGGGAGAAGTTGAAAAGAAATATTGACTTTCTCCATAAATATAGAAAGAGAGGATAAAATAAAAACTTCAGGAGAATCCCCACAAAAATTCATTTTGTTCCTGATGAGAAAGTGGAGAGAGAATGAATATTTTCCATGAAATGTCATAAATGTCCTTTAATTTTTCCTCGCTTGTTGATTTTAAATAGTAATAACATACCCAAGTCTCTTTTGAATATAAAAATTATTAACTAAAAAATTAATTTAAATTATAATAAAAATTTATAATTTAAAATTATAACCTTTATTTTTTAACTAATAATAAAACAATATCTTTTTTCTTTTGGAATATACTTATTAGGGATAAGCGTGTGACGAGTTGGGATGGGTTAAACATGTTCCTTACACGTCCCTAAATATTGATCGGGTCAATTTTTGAACCCGAACCCGTCTCTAATTAGGATGAGACGCATGAGGGACGAGTCCAAATTAAGATGGGTCAAGATAGGGATGGATCCGAGTTGGAAATGACAAAATGAAAAATTAGATTTTTTTCTCAAATCTATAAGCATACATAATTAAAATTCTCACAATCAGTATATAAACTCAACTAAAATCTGCATCCTACATACATCAATATATAAACTACAAACTGTAAGTTGCATCATTCAAACTAAAAACTATCACAATCACGAGACTAAAAATTATAGAAGACATTGAAAATTTCAAAACAATTTAAACTGTCAAGTGTCAACATAAGCTGAAGTGTTCTTGTAAATGATAAAAAATACATGAGAACTGAAATGACAACAAGATGTCAATACTCAAAAGTTCATACAAAAGTGAATAAAATAACTAGCCATTAACTGAAAATGAAACTTAAATTAGAGTTCACACAAAGTACACAAAAAGGAAAAGTTAACTTGTTTTCTATCAATCAAGATACACAGGCTTGTAGGTATTTGAGTTCTGTGGGCTGAACATAATGGGTATTGATAGGTATTTATTCAACTATTCTTGATATATAACTATAAGGGATGAGTTGGGTGACCCTGACATAAACCCAAACCCATTCTCTTTTGATGACGGGTCTGTCCCTTTTAATCGGGTCTATCCTTTTTTATTTATTTGAACGGGTCAGACCCGTCCCTAAATCAACGGGTTGAGACAGGTCTACGGGTCGGGCCGAGTCATTCTCACCCCTAATACTTATCCTTTGAAGAATAACATCATTGTCCTCTTGTCACTTTCTAACTATCTAAACAAAAAAGTAAGGAAAATATATTTATTTCTCTTCTTTTTCTTTATCTCTTCTCTTATACCAAAAATTATAAAAATCTACTATATTTCTTCTCTTTCTCTCAACTCCCTTACTCATCTCTTTCTCACTTCATTTTCTTCTTTGTAGCCAAATAAAGCATTAGCGATGCTGGTCATTTCACAACCTTTCTCATGTGTGCATATGTCGGTGTCATGTGGCCCCTTGTTGCCTCATCTCAATCATGTCACATGGTCACTCCCCCAACAATCTATTTGGTTTCTTCTCAAATCAGAAATAGAAAACGACAATCAGATTACTGAAATAGATCTCAGATTCTTAAAATCCATATAAAGGATGTTTATGGGTTTACTAGGTGGAGAAATCAATTCGAGAAAAGGGAAAACATTGTGCATTGTTATCCTTTGTGGTCAATGATAGATCTAGGACCTAGAGGTAGCGTGTGCAATATATGTAAAAAAATTAAAAAACATAAATATAGAAATATTAATGTCCAAATTTAAAATTTTAAATATATTTAATTAAATGAATTATTTATTTCATAATTAATTTCTATGTAATTTCACATTTTGAAATCGTTGATTCTTTTCAACATTATTGAAGACTTTTTGATAAATATAAGTCACTCGGCAGTCATTTGTCCGTGCATCTTCCATTCGATTACACAACCTATTTTTTACAATTTTCATATTTAACAAAACTTTCTAGACTTGTATTGCTAACTTTAAAAGAAGATAAACTAATGAGTAAATAATGTGTCTTCCACTATCAACCAACTTATCTTAAAGATTATTGATTCATTTCGAAGAAACAAATCCAACACTATTATGCATATCAATGATATAAGTCTCAAGTTAATTATTAAAATCACCAAATCAGCTGAACAAAAATCACTTGGATAAAACTTTGCAAACTCAATCAGATTTGTCATGTCAAAACTAGAGTAGAAATTGACTAGACTCGAACAAGATATACAAAAAAGCAATTAAGTATTTATCTATGACAAACAATCATGATGTTCCTTAAGTTGCATATCCATAATATTATTAAATAATTCATCACATTAATGATTATTTGTTTTTTACGAAGCATATCATTTACAAAAAAAAAAAAAATTTCGGCTTGTAGAGTTATAAACAATAATTTAATATATGTGCACTATCAAAGTAAAGATTTGTACACAGTCGATACATCATTCATCATTCATTAAAATTACTTTTTGAATAGTGAATCATGATTCAATATGTATGGTGTATGATATAGTGACAATGTATAAAACTCAATTTTTTTCTTCTTGTTTTTGTTCAGCAATCAAATTCAATAAGGTAGAAAATAAGAAGCTATGAGAACAAGTAATACTCTTATCCAGATATACATTTAAACATTACACTGTTCATCATTCATTCCACAAAAGAGTAATACTCATGAACATAAATGAATACATTTTTTCTCTATAAATAATATTCATATTTTTTTCAAAAAATCTAAGGTGTGCATTTGCACACCCTGAAACCAACATAGCATTATCCCTGCTTGTGGTTTTCTGTTGCAGTTGCAACATTGTTGTATTATCGTTTTATCGTGAATTACACTTAGGAGTATAAAAGTTCAGTTCGGTTTGGTTTTTGGTGCATTTCAGTGACCAAACTGAACAAAAAACATATGGTTTGGTTTACCTCAATTCACAACAAATTTTACTACTGGAATTTAATCGAACTGCCCTAGAATGGTTTAGTTTGATTCCATGGTTTTCTTGTTTTTTTTTTAAATCTTGCATCAAATGAAAGTTCAAAATGTATTTCAAGAGACATTCTTTGTCCATATAAGGAAACACACTATTATTATTATAAGAAAATATGAATATACATAGATGAGTAAAAAAATTGAAACTCGTAATTGTTTGTTCATAACATATATAACAATGGTATAATTTAGGAAGAAAAGAGTGAATGACCATATATATAATAATACAATCCACAATTAGTAATATATATAACAATACAATTCACGATTAGTAGCATACATAACAATTTAGCAACATATATATATATATATATATATATATATATATTAGTAAAATATATAATAGTTACATTTATAACCTTACACTTCACAATTAGTAGTATATATAATGATACATGTATAACAATTTGTGATATATGTTACTTTCAAACCGAGTACCATAAGAGTTAGAATATATGTTCCAAATCATCAAGACACTCGGAAACAATTTAGTAAGTAGTAACATATATAATACTAACATAATAACAATTTAATAACAAATATAACTCTACAATTCACGCAAAATTGTTAATTTAAGCAAAATAATTTGTCGAAAAATTTAAACAACAATACAAAGTCATTCCCTAGTATCTATTTCTTTACTATGTGGTTTAATTTGGTTCCAACAGTTCCTAAATTCTAAAATCATGGACCGAACATAAATGATTCCTTAAAAAAATAACCAAATTGAGCAGCGAAACCGTACCAAACATAAGTGATTCCTTAAAAAATAATTGAACCAAACGGAGAAACCGAACCAAACCACAAAATATGGTTTGGTTCCATCGGTTTCACAGTTTAAACCGGAACTACTTACACCCATAATTACACTCACACAACAATTGTGGTTTATTGTCATTGCATAGGTATTGTGTAGAGCAATAATATTCCCTTTAAATAAATGCAAGAGGCATGCTAACTCCTAACCATATTAATTACTTTAGGAATATCTAAATATTTTCCTTATGCATCATTTTTTAGGGGGGAAAATGCATGTACATTGTATTATGTTTTTTATATATTCATTGCATCATCCATCATTCATATTTAATCATCATTGACTTACTTTTCAAGAAAAAGTAATGCAAATTATTGAAGATATTTTAGAGGTTATTTTAGAATTTGGTAAGGTGGTTAGGAAACTAGGTAGTTAGTTAAGAGTGAAAGTTAGTTGGTTAACTTTGCATCATTCATTTGCTTGCATCACAAGCCTTTTCCCTTGTATAAATAAGTCATATTGGCTTCACATTTCAATCAATGATGTAAATTTCTAAATTCTAACATGGTATTAGAGCCTTCTTCAATTCTAAGATCCATTCAACTTAGAATCATCATTCACATTCATGTCTCAACTTCTATACTCTTATCCATCATGGCATCCCTCAAACACTTCTCCACGGGCTCCATGCACTTTCTCAAAAGATCCATCCACACCTTGGTACATCCTTGCTATGATGGGATTGCAAATGCTCTCCAACTCCTTCACTTTGTTGTTAAGTGTCATTTTGTGAATGAAATGTATATG
>NC_032022.1:8687797-8688104 GCF_001865875.1 Lupinus angustifolius | reverse complement strand
TGAGTTGAAGGTGGTTTTACTATTTTGTATAGAATTTGTTACAATTCAAGTCGCTATCTACATGCAGGGAAGTTAATTCACGTTAGATATAAGAGTTATGATAATAATATTGGGATAAATATTATGTGAATGCTCGCTGTATCATGTTAGATGTCAAGTTACTTCATGTTAGATACATTTATAATCCTACACTTTTTAAAAAAGAAGAAAGAACGACTAAGTTAAATAAAACACAACCCAAGTAGGTCAAACTATTTGTGAGCTTAGAATCTCAACAAAATAAAAATAAAAAACTCAACTTTCTTTT
>NC_032022.1:8683078-8687697 GCF_001865875.1 Lupinus angustifolius | reverse complement strand
GGAGCTGGAATTGGAGCTGTCTTCTTCCTACAAACATGTCGGTTCTAGTAAACGGTAGTTCCACTAAGTAGTTTTCTTTTTCTTGAGGTCTTGGGCAAGGTGATCCAACGACTCCTTTTCTTTTCTTATTGGTTGCTGAGGGGTTTGTTGTGTTAATCCAGTCTACTTTGGATAAGGGTTTGTTGGTCTCAACTTTGGATAATCCGGTCTACTTTGGATAATCCGGTCTACCAAGTTGAGGTCTCAAATTTGCTGTATGCTAATGATCTTGTTCTGGTTTATACTCCAACTACTGATAATCTCTAGTGCATGAATAATATCATTCGTAGTTTTGAACTTGTTTCTAGGCTAAAAGTCAATCTTTCGAAGAGCTTTATTTTTGGAGTGAAGGTTGATGATGGTTTTATCTCGTCAGCTACCTAGTTTTTATCTTGTAGGGTTGGGAGTTTGTCGTTTCCGTATTTAGGCTTTCCGGTGGTGGCGAGTCCGAAGAGATATTCCACTTGGGTTCTAGTCATGGAGGTAGTGTCCAAAATGTTGTCTACTTGGAAAAGGTAGTTCATTTCTTTCGAGGGGAGGCTGGTCCTTCTAAATGTTGTCTTGGCCAACATCCCGATTTATCTTCGGTCCTTATATAGAGCTCCTCGGAAAGTCCTTTTGAGTCTTTTTGAAATTCAGTGTAGTTGCTTATTGGGTGAAAGGCAGGGTGGTAAGGGGGTTGCTTCGGTGGTCTAAAGGATATTTGTAAGCCAAAAAGTGCTGGCGGTTTGGGTCTTCAAAATCTTGGTTCTTTTAATATGACGTTGTTGGGTAAATGGAAATGAAGATTTTTGGTGGAGCCTGATTCATTGTGGGTGAAAGTCATTAATTCTAAGTATGGGGGGGGGGGGGTTTCCTAATTCTAGCAATGGCTCTTTCTCCGAGTGGTGGAAAGGGATTGGCTTGGTATGAAACATCGACGGAACTGGTCGAAACTAGTTCTTTTCAAATTTTAGAAGGCATTTAGGTGATGGGAAGGTAGTTAAGTTCTTAAATGATGTTTGGGTTGGTGATAGTTGCTTGTTGGAGGGGTTCCCTAGACTATTTTTTGTTGCAGTAGGTCTCTGATATCTGAATGTGGAAGATTCCTTGGAGGAGAAATTTGTTTGTCTAGGAGGAGGAACTTGAGAGGGGGCTGTTGGATAGTCTTAATTTAGCATATTGTAGGGTTAGTGTTGTAGATGAGTGGAGATGGAGTTTATCCTCCTTAGGGGTCTTTGAGATCAAGTTTGTGTATCAAGTTGTATGTGTATCAAGTATCTGAAAATCTAATTCTGTCCGAAGCAGATCTGTTGTTGAAGCTTGTTTGGATTGGTTGTGCTCCAATGAAGGTGTGTTGTTTTGTTTGGAAGCTCTTGATGGGGAGATTGGCGACTAAGGCAGAACTACATAAGAGGCATATTATTCAATCTTAGGTGGATAGTCTTTGCGTTTTTGTGGCCAGATTGATGAAACTGTGGACCATCTCTTCACTTCTTATAAGTTTATCGTCACGATCTAGGGTTGCTTCTATTCTTGCCATGAATCAACAGAAACCTCCACTTGTAGCACGAGTTTGTGGTATTTGCACCGCAACTGACCATTATGTTGATGTTTATCCTTCTCTCTTGGAGCCCAAAACTGGTGACCATCCTGAGGCCTATGCTACAAATATTTACAACAACCGACCTCAACAACAACAACAACAGAATTATGATCCTTCCTCAAGCAGATACAACCCTAGTTGGAGGAATCATCCGAATCTTAGATGGAGTGATCCTTCACAGCCTCATCCAGGGCCACCATTTCAGAATAATAGTGCTGCACAAAATAGACTATATGCGCCTCCCCCAATCCAACAGTAGAGGCAACAACAAGTGAATAGCAATCCTGTTCCTACATCTAGTGAACCTTCATTAGAAGAATTGGTGAGGCAAATGACATTGCAGAATATGCAATTCCAGTAAGAGACCAGAGCTTCCATTCAGAGATAAGAGTCGTCCATTCAGAATTTGACCACCCAGATGGGACAGATGACTACTTCATTAAACACATTGCACTCTCAGAATTCTGATAAGCTGCCTTCCCAAACTGTGGTCAACCCAAAGAATGTGAGTGCCATCACTCTAAGGTCTGGAAAACATACTGAAGTTGATCTAGCTGCATCAAAAATGAAGCAACCGATTTTACAAGAGACTGAGAACACTAGTGAACAAATTCTTGCTAGTGAACCTTCCACAAGTGTTGCGCTACCATCTTCCATTCCTCTTTCATTTCCTCCAAGAGCCATTCAAAGTAAGAAGATGGAAGAGGTAGACAAGGAGATCTTGGACACATTTAGAAAGGTAGAGGTGAACATACCTTTACTTGATGCAATCAAACAAATTCCAAGATATGCAAAAATTCTAAAGGAGTTGTGCACTCACAAGAGGAGGCTCAAAACTAATGAGAGGATCAACTTGGCCAGAAATGTTTCTACACTAATAGGTAAACATGTTCCTCACATTCCTGAAAAATGTAAGGACCCAGGTACATTTGTTGTACCTTGCATAATAGGTAATAGCAAATTTGAGAATGTCATACTAGATCTAGGTGCTTCGATTAATGTTATGCCTGTGTCTGTTTTCATATCTCTTTCACTTGGACCTATGCAATCGACTGGGGTAGTAATTCAATTAGCAAACAAGAGTACTGCTTACCCTACTAGTTTGATAGAGGTTATCTTGGTTTGGGTTGGTGAACTTATTTTTTCTGCTGATTTTTATATTCTCGATATGGAAGAGAGATCCTCCCGTAACACAGTTCCTATCATTTTTGGGGAGGTCATTTTTTAGAACAGCCCGAACCAAGATAAATGTCTATGCTGGAACATTATCTATGAAGTTTGGTGATATTGTGGTCCGGTTTCATATTTTTGATGCTATGAAGCATCCATCTGAGGACCATTCTGTGTTTCATATTGATTTACTTGATGAGTTAACTAATGAGCATATCTGTGATTTCCTTAATGATTTTGATTCTATGTCATTGATAGACTCATACACTTGTCATACATGCACTGATTCTGAAATGTGTAATTCTTGTATTGATGAGTTTCTGCATATATATGTTGATTCAAGTATTATAGAGTCAGATTGCACTAACTCAATTGTTGCAGACATCATACAACAATCTGATTTACTTGTCTAGGTGCAAGCTGCAGAATCTATGTATGCTACTTTGGTTCCATCTATTTTGCAGGCACCTGTATTGGAGCTTAAACCTTTGCCTGAAAACCTCAAGTATGCTTACTTAGAGGATGATGAGAAGCTTCCTATTATTATTTCCATGTCCCTTGATGTTGATCAAGAGGAGAAGTTGTTGCAAGTGTTGAAGAAGCATAAGAAGGCAATTGGTTGGACCTTAGCTGATATTCCTGGTATTAGCCCATCTATGTGCATGCATAGGATACTCTTGGAAGATGGAGCTAAACCAATTAGACAACCACAAAGGAGACTCAATCCAGTCATCCTTGAGGTTGTGAAGAAAGAGGTCACAAAGCTTTTACAAGCTAGGATTATATATCCTATTTCTGATAGTCATTGGGTGAGCCTAGTTCAGGTGGTTCCAAAGAAGACAGGAATGACGGTGGTGAGAAATGAGACATATGAGTTGATTCCTACGAGAGTGCAGAACAATTGGAGAGTCTACATTGATTATAGGAGGCTCAACCAAGCAACAAGAAAGGATCACTTTCCCAAACCATTTATTGATCAGATGCTTCAGTGCTTAGCAGGTAAATCCCATTATTATTTTCTTGATGGTTTTTCTGGGTACTTCCAGATCCATATTGCTACTGAGGATCAGGAGAAGACGACATTCACCTGCCCCTTTGGCACTTTTTCCTATAGGAGGATGCCTTTTGGCCTATGCAACGCCCCTGGTAAAGCGTTATTCGGTGTTTATTTTAGTTGGGAGTTTTCTCCTCTTAACAAATCGTCCTGAAGTAGTGTCAATTTGTAGAAAGATTAATACTCTCATTTTTTTTATGTTCCTTTTGTAAGTAAGAGAACTTGGTTTTATTCTTTGTTCGCCATCTCGGCTTTGTTGAAATAAATTTCAATGCTGGTATAATGGTTTCAAGAATATTCCAGTTACAACTTACTTTCTGAATAATCATGTGAATAATTCATTACTTTCTTAAGGAAGGTTGGTATTAAAGAATAAATAAAATGCGGAAAGTAAATAACAATAAATAAAAGTTAGTAAGTTAGTTCATCACTTTTGTATATTAAAAGGTGTTTTCAACAAATAAATTTATTGATAACACTTTACTATTTTACAATTTACACATCTTTCAAGATTCAATTGTAGTATAATATAGGGTTATGTCGAACCACAAGGAATTGCCTAATAAAATAAATCATATAAGCATGTCAAAGCACAAATAATGGTTTAAACATATTTTGGTGATTTTTTTTTTTTGATTTGCACATAAATAAATCAACAAGAAAAATAAACTAAGTATTCACAAATTGTTGAGGAGACAAAATCTTTTTTAATAAGGAAAATAAAATTCTCAACTTCTTGTGAGTTTGAACTATTTAGACAAGTTCTTATGT
>NC_032022.1:8682579-8682978 GCF_001865875.1 Lupinus angustifolius | reverse complement strand
TTGTTCAAAAGAAAATGTTTAGGAGCATGAGCTATCCATCCAAGGATTGGATGCTTTTGAGTTCCAAATGAGAGTACAAAATTGATTTTTGTATCTCATTTGCCTTCTCCTTTTCTCCTCTTGAATTCTAACTAAAAATTACAAAGACTTACTTGAAAATGAAAATTCTAAACTAAGAAATGAAGAAAGAATTCCAAGATGAAAGAATTCTAGTCTCCAAGTGTTTCTCAGAGGAATTTATGAAGAAATGGTATATTCCAATCTGTTTTTCTCGAAGGAATTGGCCTCCTATTTATAGGCCTCATGCCAGACTGCTGAGCTGCTGAGCTGGACCGCTCAGCAGCTGACCAAACCCTTCAGCATGGGTTTGGTCCCTTGACCAAGTAGCTTAGTCACCTC
>NC_032022.1:8682156-8682479 GCF_001865875.1 Lupinus angustifolius | reverse complement strand
TGCTTGTTCAACAGCTTCTGACCGTGTTGACTAGGACGTGGCTTGGTGCTTGCTGATCTGGCCAGGAGTCTGGTTCTCCGTTGAGCAGCTTGGTTAGACCGTTGAGCAGCTTGGTCTTGTGCCAAGCTCGTGTCTGACCGTGTCAAGCATATTTCTGACTGTGCCAGGCCTAGTGTGGGGCTAGGCTGAGCGGCTAAGCCGGTCCGCTCAACTGCCTGGTTGAGCAGTTTGGTCCAGGTCAGGCAGGTGGCCAGGTTAGCGCAGCAGGGCTTGTTCCACGCTCAGCTGCCTGGTTGAGCACCTTGATTTTCTTGACTTTTGTT
>NC_032022.1:8681666-8682056 GCF_001865875.1 Lupinus angustifolius | reverse complement strand
TCCCACGGTAGATTGCCTTTTGTTGTGAATTTTGCATTTGGTGTTCCTTCATTATGACATCTACCTTAAAACTCATGGTCCTCCCAATTTCACTAGGTGGCTTTGGGTTTAGGTCACCAAATTTCTTTTTAAGCTCGGATTGAGCTTGGGAAAGGGATTTTTCTTTGCAATGTTTGGTGACAAAAGCATGGTTGATTTCGGTTTTGAGGGCCATCATTTCGTTGTAAGGTTGCGGCACATTTTGAAGTTTGCATAAGTCAGTGATAAAAGATGGAAGAATAATTGAAGGAATACCTTTGTTGATGCAATCCCAAATAGCATATGAGATTATTGCAGCAATGTCAATGGAGTCTTCATCATAGATGGAGCTAATTAGCTTTGCTTTAGGAA
>NC_032022.1:8678538-8681566 GCF_001865875.1 Lupinus angustifolius | reverse complement strand
AAACATAGACTTTTCCTAACATACTCTTCTTCATGACTTTCTTCTTCACCCAAAGAGGATGCTTTGACCTTTATTTGAAAATCGCACAAGTCATGATCATCACTTGTTGGCTTCCATGGGTTACCCAAGTATTCATTGATTACTTGCTTGCTATAAAAAAACTTGAGTTCCATTTACCCAAGTGTAACGATTTGTCCTTGCCTCACTTGAAGTGATTGAGTTGGCAAAAAATTGTTTGACTACATCCAAAGAAAACATTTTCTTTGGTTGAGAAATTTTTTGCCACCCATAATTTTCTATGATGAAAAGAAAACCTCCAAAGTCATCATCACTCAAGTTAATAATTCTTTCCAAAGTTATAAAATATTTAAGTGTGAGTTCTTTGAACTTTTCTTTAGCATCATTGGAGACAAATTTGGAGTTGTTACTCTCCCTTGAGACTTCCTTTCCTCTCCTTGATGAACTTCGAAAATTCATGATGAAAGTGAAGAGAAAATTGGAAATTTTTGAGAGAAAGAGCTTTCGAGTTAAGGAGAAAATTTTGCTTGATGCTTATGTTTCAAGAATGGATGTTTATATAGGAGTTGGAAATCCTTGGTCAAGGTTCTTGGTCAAGAATTTCGGTCAAAAATTTAAGAAATACTCCTCTTTTTAGGATTTTTTTGGTTCCAAGGTACTGGCCTGGTCAGACCTGCGTTGAGTGCATGGTCCCCCACGCTGAGCGCATGATTCCCCATGCTGAGCGGTGGGTCAATGGTCCAGGCTTAACCGAGTAATGAGCTTTGACGAAGACTTTGACTATATTTTGGGTCCCTTTTTTTATTTCTGAATGTTGCACATTTGGCCCAATAACCCATTTTTGAAAATAAAATTTTTCTCTTATTCAAAAGGTTATTGTCACATTTTTTATTCCTAAAAATTCAATTTTTCTTTTACACATAAATTTTTTAGAAAAAAGATAAAATGTAGAAAAGAGAATTTTTATATTATTTTATCTCAAAATATACTAGGTTGTCTCCCACCAAGCGCTTCTTTAATGTCATTAGCTTGACATTGATCAACACTTCTACTGCCCCGATGGTCTGGATTCACTTCTCAGGACTGCATGGCTATGTTCTCTAGGATTTATTTCTGTGTTAGTTGAAAATGTTAATTTTTCATTTTCAACTATTTGTTTGGCCAACTGGCCAATCTGAATTTCCATATTCCTAAGAGAAGCATTAGTGTTTTTCTGATTAGCCATAGTCCTTTGCATAAACTGGTTCAGAGTATCCTCCAGTTTGATACTTTTGTCTTGAGTAGGATGTTGATATTGATTGTTTCGAGGGTAGAAGTTTTGTCTTTGAGGAGGATCTTGCATCCAAGCTTGATTCCTTTGAAATTGATTATTACCCCCTTAAGGGTAATTTGCTTGAAAGTTTTGCCTTGGAGGATTCGAATTCCCAACAAAATTTACCTTCTCATTTTGGTAGACGTTGGCATTATGGTCCTCACTGCAGTTGTCAGATCTAAAAATTTGCTTCTTTGAGGTTTCCCGCAATTGCTTTGGTAGATCATTAAGCTTTTGGGTTACATTTTCTAACTGTTGTTAAAGCAATTTGTGTTGGGCCAGAACAGCATCAGCTGGGTTTAGTTCAAGCATTCCACCTTGTCTGGGTGGTGGCCTTCGCTGATGTTGACTTTTTTTATCATTTAAAGCCATGGATTCAATAATATCAATGGCTTCTTGCGGTGGTTTAGCCATCAATTGTCCGCCTGAAGTAGCGTTTAGTATCCACTTATGCAGCTGCTGAAGTCCATTAATAAAAATATGAATATGAGTTTTCACATCAAATCCATGGTTCGGGCACTTCCTGAGCATAGATTTAAATCGATCCTATGCTTCGCATAGGCTTTCCCCAGAAGGTTGGACACATGTGGAGATTGTAGTTTTTAAATCCATGAATTTCCCTTGCGGAAAATATCTTGACATAAATTTTTCCTCCACCGTATTCTAGTTGTTTTGCATATACTGTGGGAGATCAAAGAATCATTCTCTAGCTTTTTCGATTAAAGTTAACGGAAAAAGCCTTAGAAAGATGGTTTCTTCTTCATACCCAGAGATCCCAGCGGTACCGACCAAATCATAAAATTTTGTGAGGTGGTTGTACGGATCCTCATGGTCTAATCCAACAAAGGGGTTTGCGTACATAAGCTGTACCAACCCTGTTTTCATTTCAACTGGCCTTTGAGAGCCAGAAGGTCTCCCGATTTTTATCATGTTTCTGGGATTGAAACTGACAAAACCTCCTATGCTTCCTTGGTTTTCTGCCCTGGACTCATTGTTATCTGCCATTTCTGCTCTTTGTTCTTGGAAAGTAGTTTTTGCTTTGTTTGCTTTCTTTCGTGCTCTTTTTTGCTTCTTGAGGGTTTTCTCTATTTCAGGGTCAAGAGAAAATTCAAGTTGTTTATTCCTGCTCATGCACAAAAGAAATTCTTCTCTCTATTTTCCAAGAAAAATTTAGAAAAATAAGAAGAAATAATATACATATTTAATAATCCACATTTTTGTACAAAGTAAAAAAGAAAATAATTTGTACAAAATAAAAATAAGTTTATACACAATTATTTGATTAATGACACATAAATATGAAATGTTTTACTATTAAAGCAAACCCCCGGCAGTGGCGCCAATTTGTTGAAAGGCGTTATTCAGTGTTTATTTTAGTTGGGAGTTTTCTCCTCTCAACAAATCGTCCTGAAGTAGTGTCAATTTGTTGAAAGATTAAGACTCTCATTTTCGTTATGTTCCTTTTGTAAGTAAGAGAACTTGTTTTATTCTTTGTTCATCATCTCGACATTATTGAAATAAATTCCAACGACGGTATAATGGTTTCAACAATATTCCAGTTACAACTTACTTTCTTAATAATCATGTGAATAAGTCATTCCTTCTTTGTCCCATCTCGGCTTTGTTAGAATAAATTCTAACGCCGGTATAACGGTACCGAAGCAATTACCTATTTCATAATTATTAAGTACCTTTGAA
>NC_032022.1:8677957-8678438 GCF_001865875.1 Lupinus angustifolius | reverse complement strand
TTAACAAACCAAACTTCTTCCTTAAGGAAGGTTGGTATTAAAGAATAAATACAATGCGGAAAGTAAACAACAATAAATAAAAGTTAGTAAGTTAGTTCATCACTTTTGTATATTAAAAGGTGTTTTCATCAAATATATTTCTTGATAGCACTATACTATTTTACAATTTACACCTCTTTCGAGATTCAATTGTAGTATAGTATAGGGTTATGTCGAACCACAAGGAATTGCCTAATAAAATAAATCATATAAACATGTCGAAGCACAAATAATGGTTTAAACATATTTTGGTTATTTTTCGGTTTGATTTGCACATAAATAAATTAAGAAGAAAAATAAACTAAGTATTCACAAATTCTTGAGGAGACAAAATCTTTTTGAATAAGGAAAATAAATTTCTCAACTTCTTGTGAGTTTGAACTACTTAGACAAGTTCTTATGTTTTACTTTGGTTAACCCCAAACACCAAGGTCTGAAATCC
>NC_032022.1:8676554-8677857 GCF_001865875.1 Lupinus angustifolius | reverse complement strand
TAGTTTATTTGTTAAGTGTTTGAGAAAAGTAATTTTATTGACTTGAGAACTCATTTTTTAGGTGATCAATCTAAAAATAGCATTAATTACTTCTCAAACAAATAATATTAACCAAAGCACCAACTTGAATGATTAAAATCCAAACTTTTGTAAATTAAGAAGAAGTAGAAATTACATAACCTTGTTCAAAAGAAAATGTTTAGGAGCATGAGCTATCCATCCAAGGATTGGATGCTTTTGAGTTCCAAATGAGAGTACAAAATTGATTTTTGTATCTCATTTGCCTTCTCCTTTTCTCCTCTTGAATTCTAACTAAAAATTACGAAGACTTACTTGAAAATGAAAATTCTAAACTAAGAAATGAAGAAAGAATTCCAAGATGAGAGAATTCTGGTCTCCAAGTGTTTCTCAGAGGAATTTATGAAGAAATGGTGTATTCCAATCTATTTTTCTCGAAGGAATTGGCCTCCTATTTATAGGCCTCATGCCAGACCGCTGAGCTACTAAGCTGGACCGCTCAGCAACTGACCAAACCCTTCAGCATGGGTTTGGTCCCTTGACCAAGTAGCTTAGTCACCTCCTTGTGCATGACTCATCAAAGCTATTGTGAGCTACTTCTGAAAAGCCTATGGTGGGCTACTTGAGGTGACGTCATGGATGACTTCATGGTTTGCTAGAGGGTTAGGTCAAGTCTGGTAAGCACCGCCCAGCGCACCTGCTTCACCGCTGAGCTGCTTGTTCAGTAGCTTCTGACCGTGTTGACTGGGACGTGGCTTGGTGCTTGCTAATCTGGCCAGGAGTGTGGTTCTCTGCTGAGCAGCTTGGTTGGACCGCTTAGCTGCTTGGTTGGACAGTTGAGCAGCTTGTTCAGCAGCTTGGTCTTGTGCCAAGCTCGTGTCTGACCGTGTCAAGCATATTTCTGACCGTGCCACCCTAGTCTGGTGCTAGGTTGAGCGGGTGCTAGGCTGAGCAGCTAAGCAGGTTCACTCAGCTGCCTGGTTGAGCAGTTTGGTCTAGGTCAGGCAGGTGGCCAGGTTAGGCAGGTGGCCAGGTCAGCTCAACGGGGCTTGTTCCATGCTCAACTGCCTGGTTGAGTACCTTGATTTTCTTGACTTTTGTTGCTTTTTGACCATGAATCTTTTCTCTTCATTTTTTCATTTTATTTCCTACAAAATACATAAAAAGGAAATACAAACACAAATATACCAAATTGTGATATTTATACAAAAAGTATTGTTTTAAGTTGGTTTTTCTCAATTATGCTTAAGATAAGTGCCATAAAAGTGTATGATTTTTAGGTATG
>NC_032022.1:8676062-8676454 GCF_001865875.1 Lupinus angustifolius | reverse complement strand
TCATCCTCATCCTCATCCTATCCACGTCCTCATCCTATCCTCATCCTATCCACATTCTCATCCTCATCCTACCCTTCGCTTCCTCCTCATCCTATCCTCTTCCTCATCTCATCCTCATCCTCATCCGCATCCTCATCCTCCTCGTCCTCCTCCTCATCCTATCCTCATCCCCATCCTCATCCTACCCTCCTCCTCATCCTCCTCCTCCAATTCCTTATCCTATTCTCATCCTCATCATATCCTCCTCCTCATCCTATCCTCATCCTCATCCTCATCCTCCTCCTCCTCCTCATCCTCATCCTCATCCTATCCTCCTCCTCCTCATCCTCCTCTTCTCCTCATCCTCATCCCCATCTTGATCCTTATCCTACCCTCCTCTTCATCCTCATCCT
>NC_032022.1:8673803-8675962 GCF_001865875.1 Lupinus angustifolius | reverse complement strand
TCGGTTTGTTCTTCCATTGCCATGGAAGGCTAAATTTATGGACTAAGTTCCTTTGGTAATGTATCACAACTCTTGAGGTTATGTTATTAATGCATTTTTTGGTTTCTTTATTGTTGATTTGTTCTATCTTATCTCTGAATATGGTTTGCTTAATGCCATTGTTTAGAAACTGGTTGGTTGAGTTTATCTTCACTTAGTTGATTTACTCTCTCTAGTGCATGAATGCTTAGGTCATGTGAATTTGTGAATCGTTTCATGCTTATACTGATTTCGCCTAGTTTGAGGTTTAGGTTCTGGAACTTTGAATTGATTATAGTTAATTGATTCTCAACAAATTCGGAAGTTAATGGTTTGAATATGAAAATAATCTTTTGTAACTGAGGATTGAGTTGTGAACAAACGAACCAAAGGGATTTAGTCGTTTTATCACATTGTTTAACTACTATTTCTGAATTTGATTTATGTTCATACTATCCAACAACAAAAAACCCCTTCTGTGTGTGTGAGTATAAGGTGTTTGAAACTTTGCTTGAAAGATAATCCTTGGGAAACGACCTAGGAGTCACTTCCTAGTACTGCAGTTTTAATTGTTATATTATTTGTATCGGGTACGGCCTCAATCATTGGGTATAGCCTTTGTCAACAAGTCTTGCTTTGTATCTTTCCAAGTGGTCATCATCTTAGTATTTCACCTTATATACTCATTTGCAACCAATAGGGATTTTGTCTTTGGGTAAAGGCATTAAGGTCCATGTGTTATTTCCTTTGAGAGCCTTTAATTCATCTTGCGTAGCAGATTACTAGTGGGGTTGGGTAGAGGCTTGTTTATAGGTGGAGGGTTCTTTTATGGTAGTTATGGATAAACATAAATGTTTATATGTTGAGGATTAGTGGTCATAAGTGATCACAGAAGAAAGAGGATATAATGGTTTAGAAGAAGGAGTGGTGGAGTTGGATTTTGTGTGAGATAGATGACAATGATAATCTCTATGATGGGATGGTGGGCCTCTGATTCTAGAGGATTGCCTGAGGTTGGGGTGATTGATAGAACTCTGTGGTAGGTTTGGACTAGCTGCAACTAGAGGATGATCTATGTTAGGGATGATGGCAGGATCATCTATAATAGGTGGAGGATTAAGAGTGAGTCTGAAGGGTTATGCTGGATGGTTGAATTACATGGGTTTGGGTGTGGAAGTGGAACTGTTTTCATAAAATTATACATTCCTTAATATGAAAATAGAGTTGGAGGTAAGGTCATATAAGATGTAGCCTTTAGTGCCTTCTTTGTATCCAATGAAAACATATTTTCTAGCTCTTGGACATAATTTTGTTCTATGGGACAGGATGGTACTTGCATTGGTGAGATAACCAAAAACCTTTAAGTGATCATAGGAAGGAGGTTTATTATATAGGATTTGATAGGGGGTTTGTTTTGGAGGAGGGGGTAGGGAGCCTATTGATTATGTGAGTGGCATGTTGGATGGAGAAGTTCCATAACTTCTGAGGCAAACAAGATGGGAAGAATAACGCCCTAGCTACATTGAGAAGGTGTTGGTGTTTCCTTTCTACCACTCTATTTTATTGTTGTGTCTCAATGTAGGTTGTTTGGTGGAGAATGCCTTTAGAGGCTAGGAAATCTTTCATATGAAATTCAATGCCATTATCAATTCTAATGGTTTTGAGTTTTGTTTCAAATTGAGTTTCAACAAAGGCAATAAAATTTACTAAGTGTTGTCTTGTTTCACTCTTTTGTTCCATCATGATAATCCAGGTGAACCTACTGAAGTCATCAACTAAGGTGATAAAATATCTATGACCAAAAATAGTAGGAATAGAATAAGGTCCCCATATGATTTGAACCCAAGTGAGCCCAAGTTGGATAATGATGAACTAAGAGGCATTGGTGGTCCCATGACAAGGGTAAAGGCCAAAAGGGTACAAAATGCACTAGGATTAATTATGAAAGGCATCAAGGAGAGTGCTCCAAGATCATACCAAGGGAGTTCTCACTTCATTCATTGTGTAACTCTGAATATTGGCCAAAATGAGGAAAATGCTGGACATGGTCGTGCCCCAGGGCACTACGCCTCTGTCCGGAATTACCAAATTTTTTAATTGGGACACAGCCGTGTCCCAAGGCATGGTCAGGCCGTGCCCCC
>NC_032022.1:8654648-8673703 GCF_001865875.1 Lupinus angustifolius | reverse complement strand
GCGGGAAAACTTGTGGCATGTCAATTTTAATATTTCCTATTTATTGGTGCTAGTTTCTAACTTGTTCTTGTTCATTTGAATTCAGAATAAAGACATCATTGAAGAGTAAACACTTGCATTAATTACTATCAACATCATTAAAGCTGGAGAGAGACTACACTTAATGCATCAGATTTGGAACTCAAGAATGATAAATAAGAGTGTGATTTTCATGCAAAGTCTCCACTCACTTAATTCATCCAAATGGGGAACTCAAGCTTGATAAATGAAGGTGTAATTTTAGTGCAATGCATCCAGCCAAGCCTTAATGCACAATTCAAATTCCAAATTGCTTCTTTAAACTCGTGGGGACCATGCCATTCAATGATGGCCGAATTTCTCCAATGAATTAAGGAATCCTAGACTAAAGTGCATCAATTCTTCATGGAAATTCAAAGTATCTTGCATTTTGTAATTTAATTACTTAGGAATTCCCATGTGGGATATTTACTTGCATTATTTCGTGTTCAACATGGCTGGAAGGGATCCAATGTAACCAACCATGTAGTAGGTTTAATCTAGTCAAAAATAAGTCTTAATTCATGATAGAGTTACGTGGGAACCATTATTGTTTGCCTATAAGTGTACTTCTATTTTGTTGAATGAAAACAAAGTTTTGTTTTGAACCAAGATTAAAAGTTCTTATCAAGAACCAAGTTCTTGTGGCGAACATCACCCGGCTTATCAACACCCAAGTGTTGTGGCACCTACCACCCCATTTCTTACCTATCTTCTTTTATCTTACAATATCAATCCGCTGTCAAAATTCACAATCAAAATAGCCAATAAAAATGTGGGCAAAGTAAAACACCAATCAAGATAGATCATTATCAAGAACTTCCAAAAAAGGTTCACATCACCATATATCAGCATGCAAGAAATGAAATATTTTATTTGTACTGGTTTGTCTATATGGAAAACATAACTTTCTTTATTTAGAAATATGGCATACATCACAAACAGGCAATATGTCAACATAATCAGAAATTGTTTTGCAATAGTATGCATTACACTTTCAGAAGTATGTCCAAATCTTAAATGCCATAAAAGACTAGAATGTTGTGATTGTGCAGGACCAGTGGTAGAGTTGATTTTGCTAGATGGAAGAGTGACTAGGAATAAGCCTTTTGGAGCTTAGTTATACCAATCATCTTCCTTGAAGCATTCTACACAATTACACAAGTTTGTTGGGAAAATATTAGATGGCATTTCAGTGTTTGGATTAACTTATTTACTGAAACAAGGTTCACATGGAATTGAGGCACATATAGAACATAAAAAAGAATAAGTGTTGCAGATAATATAATTGTGCGAGACAAGAAGAAACTTTGTGACTATTTGGCAAGGTGATGACAATTGGAGAAATTCTCTTATAGGTAGAAAAGCTATCAAGATTAAAACTAATATGGTCAGTGACACCTGTATCAAGAAGCCATTGAGTTTGAAACATACATGCGTCAGTGGATGGAGTTATTGTATGGACAACAAAATTGGCATTATGAGTTCCATCCTAATTGTTCTGATTCAAAAGCTTTAGAATTCCTTGAAATTGCTCATCGGTGAAGGAATTGGCATTAAGGAATTAGCAGGGGTCTACTTGGTCATTATCTAAAGGGAAACCCAAGGTATGGTTGGCCATCCTAGTTGATTTATTGTTTTGGTAACCAGGTGGATATCCATGTTTCAAGACGCAAATGTCTATGGTATGAATCTGCAACCTCTCCCTCTATAAGGTTGAGTGCTCCTACCCCTTGTATTTTGGTTGCTTCCTCTATAAAGGTGGGAGTTTATTTTTAAGGCTTTTGTTTCATTGTCTAGGATAGGGGATGCATGGTTGGTGATTTGTCTTTCTTGTTGTGTCAATAAGGAGAAAGCCTTTGAGATGTGGGGAAGGTGTTCCATCAATATTATTTGGGACCTTACATGAGCATATTGCTCATTAAGTCCCTTCAAGAATCTTATAACATAGTCTTGGTCTTATTGTTGGTAAGAACTCCACAATTGCAGGGAGTGGGTCATTTTTCAATTGGTTTGAAATTATCAATCTCGTCCCATATGGTTTTCAATTGGGTGAAGTATTCAAAGATATTGAAGTTACCTTGACTGAAGTGATAAAATTCTTCTTGGAGCTCTACAATACGAAATGTGTCTCCTTGGGAGAATCTATCCTTCAAATACTTCCAAGCTTCAGCTGCTGAGTCGATCCATAAGGTGGACTTGATTATGGACTCTTCTGCCGAGTGTTGGATCCATGAGAGGACCAAATTGTTGCATCTTTTCTGAGGTTCATAAACAATGTCATCTGGTGCAGGTTGTGGTAAGCTTCCATCAAGAAATATGATCTTCTTCTTGGATTCCAAACCCATTTTTATATCTCTTTCCCAAGAGTGGTAGTTTTTGCCATTTAATAAGGGGGTCACCATCACTAATGCTAGATTTTCATTTGAGTGGAGAAAGAAAGGGTTATAAGGATTTGTGTTGAAGTCTGCATAATCTGGATTGGCCATTGGGGTGGATTTCAAGAGAAGGAAGAAGGTTGTAAGAGAGAAAAAAATAGTAAGAGATGGAGAGGGAGCTTGGAGAGGATGTCATATCAGAGCTTAATTAAGTTATGATACCATCTTAATATCGAGAAATCATTTGCAGAGAGGAAGAGAAAGAGGAAGAGGAAGAGTTGAGAATGTAAAGGAAAAGAATTATGCTTTGACTTACTTTTCATTAATTGAGAAGGGATATATTTATACAAGTTACTAAAAGAAAAAGGAAAGACATTACTAAAACAGAAATAACTACCCAGAACCCAAAAAGGGAAAAACAGAAAGAAAAAGGAAAAGCCCTTTATGACCTTATAAAACTAAGGTATACCTAAACTACCCTTATAGTGTAAAACACAAAATGCATAAAAAGAAATTATGAGCAAGGAAGGCAATGTATAACAGTAAAGGGGAAGAGAAGATTAATCTAACACATACACCTAATAGAACTAACTTATTCTTTTATTTTGTGTTTTATTTTATAAACATTTCAAAGTATAGAAGATCGCTGAAGAAAGGTTACTAGCACTATATTGGCTATTATTAATAATGACATATGTATATGCGGTCTTATAAATTTATTAGACATTACTAATTTACAATACATGCACTACAAGAAATTTGTCATATACCTACGAACGAAAATCGTAGGTAAAAGATAAAAAATCGTAGGTATAGCCCAAAAACTTTTACCTACGGACGTTTTTGTCCGTCGTATTTAAGTTGCTATATCTATGGATTATCATTATCATTATAGGTTTTAGTGACGACTGTTAGGAGCGTGAGTATAAACTTTAACATGTACCTTCGAATTCTATCTGCCACTAAAGGTATTTATACCTACAGATTTTCCTTGTCACTATAGGTTTTAGTGATGCCAATCATTATCATAGGTATAAGGCTAAAACTTATACCTTCAATTTTTGTTCATCACTATAAATTAATATGATTTTCTTATACATACGATTTTATTCTATTGGTATAAGTATTAGTGATATTGAAAGAATCATACCTATACCGACAATTTCATTGACCTGGTTTAGTCATTGATCTTAATATGAAACCGCAATATGATTTTTTAATGGAAAAATAATATCTAAATGCATCATTATATTTAAAATTAAAAAAGTCATACAATCCGATGAAGAACATGAGTTACCTATGTCTATCTAAAAATAATATAACTACATATAGCATAGACATAAAAAGTCTTATAATCCTAAAAAGTACACAATGTTTTTTTAAAGCAAAGGTGCCCTGCACCCAAATATATTAAAAAGAAACAAGAGTTTAAGACATTATAAGTTCCTAAATCTATAGGAAGGCAACTCTTCCCTGTTTTTTACAAATTCGGAACTAATGAAACTAGGCATAATATTCCACCAAGTGTTTGATCTAGTACGGATACCATGATTAGCATGCTTATCAGCACATGTGTTTCCCTCTCTGAATATGTGGGAGATGCTGAAATTCATATTACCCAAGAGAAGCTTGCATTTATCAAATCTGTTTTGCAATTGCCAAGGAGGATTAAGAGTCCCTTTGAAAATATTCACCACCAATGTTGAATCGCATTCCAGCCAAAGGTTCTTCCAACCTTTCTGATAAGCTATCTCAACTGAAAGAATTGCCGTATGTAATTCAGTAAAAAGGGCATTGTTGATTGCCAAGTAAGTAGCAAAACTTTCTATGAAGGATCCGTGATGGTCTCTGAAGATACCCCATCCCCCTGCATGGCCAGGCGCACCATGAGCAGAGCCATCAATATTAACTTTAACAACACCCAAATTAGGCTTTTGCCAGAGCACCTCAGTGAAAGTAGGAGCCTTACTATAGTTGAGAGGGACTAAGAAGAACTTCAAGAAAATGATTTCATGTAGAGAACAGAAGGCAATAGCAGGAGAGCATAAACCAGCTAAGGATGTTTCTCTTTTAATCTTAGCAATTGCCTGGGCCACTGATATTTTCCTGTCCTGAAACCTCAATTGATTTCTATAGTACCAAATGGTGCTTATTGTATGAGTAATACAGGCTAGCAACACATGATTAAGCAAAGGACTCCATGAGGTTTTAGAGATTGACATCGCAAAATTTATGGAGGATAGGTCCAGGGAGATTGAGAAAATGCTACTTAACCAAGACCAAAGGTACACTGCAAATGGACAGTGCAAAAACATATGATCAATGGTTTCAGCATTGGAAATTCACAAATTACAAATAGAAGCCATTGCACACCCCCTTTTCTGGAGATTATCATCCGTTGGCATTCGATTCTTCAATAGTCTCCAAAGGATGAAAGACTTTGAAGGTGCAATATGAGCAGACCAGATGTGTTTTAAGCCACAAGGTTGGGGAGTATGATTGCACACACAAGCAAAAGCAGCTTTTAATGATAGAGTACCATCATTAGTATTATGCCAAACCACTTAGTTTATTCCCTCAGAGACTATATTTGAAGCAATTTTTCTGTTGATCATAGGATGCCTTGTAGCTAAAGTATCAGGGATGATCCACTTTGAATTATGGATGAAATCAGCAACCTTAGCATGAAAGGAGGAGTGAAGATGAGGAAGAATATCCAACAACTCCACTAGAGGATCCCCTAGCCAATTATCCTTCCAAAAGTTGATGTTGTACCCCTCAACAACCAACCAGATTGAGTTATTAAAGACCAAATGTCAGTGATCCTTGATACCTTGCCATATAGAGGATTTAAAGTACCTTGTAGGTGTACTTCTATTACAACCAAATCTGTTTTTGTAGAACCTTGCCCATTCATGATTTGAGCAAACCATTTCCCAAGCCAACTTCAATAGAGCATACTTATTTATCAAAGAGATTGACTTAATACCCAACCCTCCATCAGATAAGGAGTTACAAACCAGATTCCATGCCACAGTTACCAGTTTTTTCACCTTAGTGTCACCAGACCATATGAGTAATTGAGTTGGCCATTTGTAGATGTGAAAGCTATACAAAAGCATGCTTTGAATCACAGATTTCACCAGCTCTACTCTGCCCATAATAGAAAGACTAGAGCCCTTCCATTTAGCTAATTTGGCTAAGATCTTATCAACCATAGGTTGGAGGCGAGTCTTCTTAGGCTTCCCTATGAAGATTGGAACACCAAGATAGGAAAAAGGGAGGGAACCCGCAGAAAAACCCAAGTAACTTTAGAGATTGGCCATTTTCCTAGGAGAAGCATTAGTAAAGTAAAACTTGCATTTATTAGCGTTGATATGATATCCAGAAACATAGGCATACTCATTGACAAGATGCTTGAGGGTGAGCAGCTCTCTTTTAATTCCTTTACAGAAGATGAGTATATCATCAGCATAAAGTACATGGCTAGGAGATTTAGAGAAGGCAGGACCATAAATAGAGCTGAGTTTGCTTTCATTAACCAGCTTCATAATGCCCCTGCTTAGCACATCTTCTGCAATACAAAATAGCAAAGGAGAAACAGGGTCTCCTTGCCTAACACCTCTACTGCATTTAAAGAAACCAACACTTTGGCCATTAACATTGATATACAATCTAGGTAATTGAAGGATATTTTTGACCTAGTTGCAAAAACCAAATGGCTTTAGAGTGTCTAATAGAAACCACAAGTCCATTGTGTCAAAAGCTTTCCTAATGTCCAACTTGATGGCAAGATTACCCCCAAAGACTTTATGATCAAGGAGATTAATTGCTTCTGAAGCAATGCATATGCAGTCCTGAATTTTCCTATCCTTGATAAATCCCCTTTGTTAAGTATAGATAATTTTATGAGCAATTTTGGCAAGTCTATCAGCAAGGACCTTGGTGATTATCTTAAATTGAAAATTGGCCAAAGCTATAGCCCTAAAATCTTCCACTTTGTCAGCTTCCTTAAACTTAGGGATTAGGATCACAAAATTGGAGTTTAAGTTTGGAAGAATCCAACCATGCTTGAAAAATTGGCAAATAGAGTTGCACACATCCAACTCGAAAATGTTCCAGAAATCTTGGTAGAAGCTACCACCAAAGCCATCAGGACCAGGGCCCCCGTCACCATTCATTGAGAAAACAACAACCTTGATTTCAGAGAAAGAAGGCAGAGCAGTAAGCATAGAGTTGTCCATGTCATTGACCAAGCTAAGAATTACATCATTGATTAAGCCATTAGGGGTAGTATTCTTTTGAGAGGCAAACATGTCAATAAAGTAGCACAACACATGGTTGGCAATGTCCTCATGGTTGTCCAAAACTCTGTCACCATTTTTTAGCATAGAGATGGATTTTGTTGTGTGCCTGATTTTGGAAACCTTGTGAAAGAAGCTAGTGTTCTCATGCTAGAAGTCCTCTTCCACCCTTAGAGCATGTAACAAGTCATTCTGAGCCAGGTTATCCTGATCTAACAACTCATAACATCTCTGAATCTCCTCAACATTGAGTTTAGCTTGACGAACTCTGAGATGTATATTACCAAAAACGTTTGTGTTCCACACTTTCATCGCATGCTTCATTAACCTTAGTTTTTGATCTAAAACAAACACAAGGCAACCTATAACAGATTTACTCCAGGTGACAGAAACCAATCTTTTGCAATCCAAATGGCTCAACCACATTTTGTGGAACCTAAAGGGGGTTGGCTCATTGAGGGTGGTAAAACAAGAGGCCAACATCAAAGGATAGTGATCATAAGCAATCATTGGCAAGGTACAGCAAGCAACATGAGTCCAAACACCAAGCCAATCATCATTACAGAGAGCTCTATCCAATCTTCTTTCAGTAAGGGCTACCCCTCTTCTCTTATTAGACCAGGTGAACTTAGCACCTGTAGTTGGCAAATGCAAAACGTTTGTGTTATCAGCAAAACATTTAAACTCTTCACACGAAATTCGATAAGGAAGTCTTTGCCCTTTGCATTCATGGGCACCTAAGACTGCATTGAAATCACCAAAAGTGCACCAGGATCCAGGATAGGGAGCCATGAGATTTTGTAGTTCAGACCACAATTGTCTTCGATCGATATGGTTAGTATAAGCATATATAGCACTAATGAGTAAAGGCTTATTCTCTAAAGTAACCAAGATGCATATGTGTTAGCTAGATGTAGCAATGACAGAGGGGAAGAGCCCAATGTTACAAAGCCCCCAAAGGTTAGGAAGCTAGGTACCTTTGTTGTTCACCACAAAAATCTTGAGATTTAGGGCACTCTAATAAGAGTTATCACTTAATTAGAAGGAATCATTGGCCAGCCAAGAAAACCAAGTCAGGTTTATTAGAAAGACAAAGATTCTTTAGAACCATCCTAGATCTTGTATTACCAAACCTCTACAATTCCAGTATAAAACATTCATTAATTAATATGTAGATTACCACCCCTTCGGGTAAAGTGGATCCTTTCTTGCGAATTCTTTTTCTTCATCTTTTTTTTCTGAGATTTTCTAAGAACATGCGTGAAGCTGTCCTCATTTTCCTCCTCCTCCTGGACTTCATCATCATCAGCCCAAAGTTTCCCCACAATCCTCATGTCACTAGCTGCCACTTGATTACAAATGAACTCAATTTCTTGCACAATGAAATTTTCAATGTGACCCTGCATAGTATTAAGAACTTCACTTGGTGGGATCTCACCTAGTTTTTCTTCTGGATTGACCAATTGCTCCACAACCGGATCGTTATGCACAATTGGAGTAAGTTCCATTCGTTCAATACCATCGAGGTTTTCATCCTCTCCAATAATCTTATCAATGCACACATCCTCTACAATAACAAGTTTGAATTTTTCTTTGTTGTTTGGCTTTTTGATTGTTGGCTTTGGAATGTCTTCAACAACCTTGTTCCTTCGACAGTTAGCCAAGGTGTGTCCAATTGTTTGACAGCCATTACAAAAATGAGGAAGACTTTCGTATTCTATAGGCACAAAGAATGCGAAGCCATCCCTCTCCACAAGGATTTGATTTGGTAGCTTAGATTTCAGATTTAATTCCACAAGAACTTTGGCAAAATGACCGAAAGATCGGTTTGTGGTTGCTTCATCCTAAGATATAGGAGTACATAACCCTCCCGCAATTGAGAAGATGATTCTAGCACTCCAATATTCCTGGGGCAGATTAAGGATACGAACCCAACATTGAGCATGAGAAGATTTTTGCACATTTGGGTTGAAGTCAGGTGTCCAAAGAAGACTCGGAGGAACCCTGGTTTCAAACTCCATGCACCTACCGAGCACACACTGCGCATATCCTCCAAGGAGGAGAAAGAGAAATCATAGAAGCCCTTGCCTAAAGAAATCATTGACCATTTGCCCAGCTAAAACTAAAGCGATGTAAGCTTCTCCTTTAGATCTATGAACTTTAGAGGAGTGTCCCCTTTGGATAGGATTAGACGATCATGAAGGTGGTTTTTATACCTTTGAAAACCTGCTTGATAGTCTTCCTCTAGTATTTTAATGGCAATGGCTTCTCCCTTGAAGCAAGGTTGAGGCAACTATGATATTGTGAAGTTGCATGAGTTTTTTAGAGCCTGGGCAAATGATTTCTTTTCAATTAGAACCGATCAAGGTTCTTGAGCAGAAATCGAAGGAGGAGGAACATCCCCAGATGAGGTTGTGCCTCCAAGGAAAGCCCAGGGAATGATTGGTGTAATGTTCATGATGTAGAGAAAAAATCGAAGAATGTTGGAGGTCAAACCCTAGCAGACCACATTCTTACCCTAGTCTAAAACTTACACAATTTGGATGTCATCTAAATAAGCACAAATTGCGTTTCAAACCCAAACAGCTGGAGAAGCATGCAAAGAACTGGGCTCCAATACAAAACCAAGTTTATTCAGGTTTTCTTCACAAGATATACCAGTCTGCCGAAGAGTTCTGCTGTTGTCTCTAACCCTTTTCCCCTGAAGAAGAACACCAATATGCGCTCCACCTCCAAGCCTTGCCATCATTGCCTCCTTGACTCTCCTCTAAATTTTTATACAAGATAAAAATGCATTAACATAATGTTCTGCACAACCACTTGAATGTGTGGATGAGGCCCACCTAAAACAACAATACTTATTTAAAAATAAGACAAACTATATGTCATACCTTTAATGAGCCAACAGTTGCAGTTCTGACGACCTCTATAAAGTTGTGGTATCCTTAAAAGACTTGATGCTAAATTTCACTGCACATGAGGTATACGCAAAACATCAATTCCTAAAGGGTGGAAGAATAATCGAGCCAATCAAAATTAATGAACATCACACAATTAATTACCATCAGAATCCTTAGATACATGCCGTTTTGTGTTTTCACAACTGTGGAAGAGTTGGAAGTTTTGTGTTTTCACAACTTTGGACCTAATTAAAAAAATCATTTGTAAAATGTGCATGGTGCATATACATGTGGAGAGTGTTTGACCAAGAATGTTTTGTTTGTACATGTTGGATTTTTTTCTTTCCATTTATAAATATTATTGTTTAGGTTCAGAACTTGTGAAGAATAGTGTATGCAATAGAAAATTAGGTCCAAAGTTGTGAAAACACAAAACCTCCAACTCTTGTTGCGGATGATTTTTAATTCAATGCCCTATTCTTTTGTCATACACTTAGTCCTGATAGTTAATGCAGCACAACATAGACATATGTCATCATGTATTGTAAATTAGTAATGTCTAATAAATTTATAAGACCACATAGAAAGACAAATCCTTTCTTGAGAACCACAATTTTATTATGGGAATAACATGTCTTATCTGAGTTGCATAAATTTATTAAGTATCTTTAATTTAAAATTGATGATGAAACATATTTTGGATGTGCTTCATATTACTTTTATGAAAAGAATGAATTTATTACTATTATCGTGCTTGAAGAAATGAAGCAACTAGCCTTATATAACCAAGGCCATAACAAATTGCTTGAAGAATAAGCAACTTCATGAACTAAGTTAGTTGCAACTAATTCCCTAACTAATTATGCTTTAATCATTAGTTAAACAATGATTAAGCAATACAAAACAATATAGCCCAGAAGAAAAATGATTAGGCCCATGTGTAGCCACCTTGGCAAGGTTGGATGGGCCAAAATGTCCATCGTGACTGTGACCATCTTGTCCATGTCTGGTGCAGCAGCCTTGCCTTTATGACCGTGTGAAACTGATGCATGAGTAAGCCATTCTGACCGAGCAAGAAGGACCTTGTCTGGTGCATGGCCCTGTGCCTTGTCTGGTGCGTGGCCATGTGCCTTGTCTGGTGCGTGGCTCTGCGCCTTGGCCAGAGTAATGCCAACCCAATGTGCACCAAATTCCTTACTTAACTTCATTACCCCCTCGCAAGGTGGAGAATATATATGAAGAATTCCCAGCTTGGATAGCAGAAAACGAATAGGAGTAGGATCTAGTGCCTTGGTGAGAATATCTACACTTTGATCTATTGAAGCAATAGGCAGAAGATGGAATAACTTGGATTGCAATCTTTCTCTTACCACATGACAATCAATGTCTATGTGCTTAGTACGTTCATGAAACACAGAATTTGCAGCAATGTGTCTAGCCGAATCATTGTCACAATATAGGAGAGCAGGCTTCACATAATTGACTCTAAAATTGTCTAACAAGTAGGTGAGCCATTGTATCTTACAATAAGTGGTTGCCAAGGCTTGATACTCTGCTTCTGATGAAGAACGTGCAACCGTGGTTTGTTTCTTTGATTTCCAAGAAACTAATGAATCTCCAAGAAAGACACAACAACCAGAGATAGATTTCCTGGAATCAACACAAGCAGCCCAATCAGAATCACTAAAAGCTTTTAAATGAAGAATGGAATTGGATGAATAGAAGATACCTTGGCATGGACTCCCCTTGATATACCTTAGTACTCGAGTGAGAGCCTTAAAATGAGTGACAGTGGGTTGAGCCATAAATTGACTCAACTGCTGAATAGCATAACTAATATCAAGCCTTGTATTAGTTAAGTATAATAACCTACCAACCAATCTTCTATATAGTGAAGGATCTTCATAGGCAGGGGCATCATCTTGGTGTAGCTTGGTTGTTTTTATGATAGGAGTAGGGACAGGCTTGGCTGCCAAATACCTTGTATCAGATAGTATGTCCAATGCATACTTTTTTTGACAGAGATTAATCCCAACTTTGCACCTAGCAACCTCTAATCCCAAGAAATACTTCAAATGGCCAAGATCTTTTATTTTGAATTGTCTATCAAGGTGTTGTTTTACATAGGCATTCTCCTCAATATCATTTCCTGAAAGCACTAAGTCATCCACATAGATAAGTAGTGCAGTGAAGTGATGTTTATTGTTCTTGGTAAAAAGGGAATGATCATGATGGGACTGAGTATATCCTAGGTCAATTAAGGATTCATATAGCTTTGTGAACCACTGCCTCCCTACCTGTTTGAGTCCATATAGGGACTTGTTAAGTTTGCAAACTTTATGTGATTCAGTGCAAAGAACTCCTTGTGGGATGTCCATGTAAACCTTCTCACTAAGATCCCCATGTAAAAACGCATTGTTCACATCAAGTTGGTGTATTTCCCATCCTTGTGAGGCTGCTATTGCTAAGAGAAGTCTCACTGTAGTTAGTTTAATAATAGGGGCAAAAGTATCGAAAAAACCAATCCCTTCAGTTTGGTTGTACCCCTTTGCAACCAACCTAGCCTTATATCTCTCAATAGACCCATCAGACTTGTGCTTAATCTTATAAACCCATTTAGACCCAATGGCATTCTTATTTGGTGGAAGGTCTACAATGCTCCAAGTATTATTAACTTCAAGAGCATTTAGCTCATCCTGCATTGCTTGTATCCAGTGTTGATGCTTAACAGCTTGATTGTAATTCCTAGGTTCATTATGGATAATGATATTAAGGGTATGATGTAAGTGACTCTGTGAAACAAAGGCATAGGATAATACAGATGTGAGAGGGTGATATATCCCTTCTGGCTCTATAGGTTAGGAAGAGCTAAGGAGATTGTAGTGAAAGTCTTGTAGGTATGTAGGTGCTTGCTTAATTCTGTTGGATCTCCTTAGGTCAAGCTGAGTCCTAGGAGTTTGACTATCTTATGGTTGTGTGGAAGAATGGGGGATGTTATCTTCAATATCTCTACCCTCAATGTCTCTATCTTGTATAGCATCATTGTTGGGTGTCTCTATTGTATTGTAGGACTCTATCATCATGTCAAAATCAGTGTGCCCATCATTATCAGTTTTATCCTCATTATCATCCCTAGGTCCATAAGGGAATAGATGCTCATTAAAGGTTACATGCCTAGACACAACTACCTCTCTAGTTTGTAAGTCAAGAACTATGTATCCCTTTGTCCCATTTTTCAAACCTATGAATATGCATTTCCTAGCCCTTGGATCAAGCTTATTTCTCTGCTGGAACAATGTGGATGCATAACATTGACATCCAAAAACCTTGATTTCAAGAAGGTTAGGTGGAGTATTATTTATTAATTCAAAAGGGGACTTGTTATTGAGTCTAGGGCTGGGCAGCCTGTTTATCAGGTAGGCTGCATGTGCCACAACATAGGGCCAAAAGGTTTTAGGGAGCTTAGATTGAAACATCAGAGTCCTAGTGACATTTAACAAGTGCATGTGCTTCCTTTCTACTACTGAATTTTGTTGAGGCGTTTCAATGCAGGAAGTTTGATGCACTATTCCTAATTCAGCAAAGAGACTAGGGAAGTTAAATTCAGGGCCATTGACTGTTCTTAAAGTATTGATTATTTTCCCAAATTGTGTTTGTATCATTCTAATAAATTGTTGCATGAGAGGTATAGCCTCTGCCTTTGACTTCATGAGATATACCCAAGTATGCCTAGAGAAGTCATCAACTACGGTTAGGAAGTATTTATGCCAATGTATAGAGGTGTGAGCAATGGCCCCCCATACATCCATGTGAATCATACCAAAGGGGTTCACACTTCTCTTCATATTGTTTGGGAAAGGCAACCTAGTTTGCTTGCCAAAGTGATAGAAATCACAAACTTTATTTGAATCAAAGTGTATGTAGGCAAAGTCTTTACAAAGAGTATTCAAGATAGAATGAGATGGATGTCCTAGCCTAAAGTACCACAAATCAAAAAATGGTACAGACAAAGCAATATTGACATTGTGATTATAAGCAGGCAATTTCTTTGAAATTCTCCTAAGGACATATAGGTTGTTCCTAAATTCAGCATGCCCAATCATCCTCAAGGTAATCATATCCTGAATTTGACATTTCAATCCATCAAAGATTAGCTTACAATTTTCAGAGTTAGTTAGTTTATGGATTGATATAAGGTTAAACTTAAAGTCACGTATATAAAGAACATCATGCAACATTAATCTTTCAGAAGAAGTAATTGAGCCTGCAAAGTTAGCTTGTATAATAGAGCCATTTGGTAGGCTCATTGAAATAGGCTTTATCTTATGATAAGCATCAAAGCTAGACAGATCCGGGCAAACAGGATCTGTTGCCCCTGTGTATAGTATCTATAATGTAGTAGTACCTGTAAGTTCCTCATTCTCTTCAGGTGAATTTTCCATGTTAGGGTTAAAGGGCATGATGCTTAGTTGGTTCACTTTGTGTCTTGAGATACTATTTCCAATGTTTTTGAGTAGTGACTCCAATTGTGCATATTGCTCAGCACCAAGTTGAAGTTGTTGTTATGTAGTGTATTTGATCACTTTCTGATGCAGTGAGAAGTTGCAGCAGGAATGTGGAGGATCTTCAAGCTCTTGATACCATATTACTTTTATGAAAAGAATGAATTTATTACTATTATCGTGCTTGAAGAATTGAAGCAACTAGCCTTATATAACCAAGGCCATAACAGATTGCTTGAAGAATAAGAAACCTCATGAACTAAGTTAGTTGCAACTAATTCCCTAACGAGTGTTCTAATTTTTGTTGGACGAGAAAATATTTTTTATTAAATTAAATATTTTAATTTTATATATTTTCTTAAGTAGAATATAATTGTATTTTTGCTAGCACAAAAAATGTAAATAATATCATTGAGTCATCTATAATATAATTAAGTGAGACTTAATTTATACATTTCAATAGTTTATTTAAATTAATAAAACTAATAGGATTATGTTGATTTAAACATTTTTGAAAACAAAAACAAAAACAAATAAAGATAAACCCAAAGTGCATGTAGTGGGGTGGTTGCTAAAAGAAAGCAACGAAAAGATTGAAGTGGCTTTTTGTTTTATCTATAATAAAGCCAATGCATTCTGAATGCATGCACTACAAACAGAAGAAAAACTTAATCTTGTTCTTTAGTTTTTTATTTTAAAAAATTGAAATATAATTTACGTTGATTTCTTGGTTTCACGGATCAAGTGTTGATACAACAAGGAGCAGTCTCGGTGTGGATACACGTGTATGACCTTCATACGTTTGAAGGAGAAAGTTTTCTGAAGCCATCACAGTCTCCTGAGGTATTTTATGTCTAAGTTTTTTTGCCTCAATGTTACTTGGTATGCATATTTTAACACGAATAGATCCATAATTTTCCGTTGTGTATGTTAGGAACACGCATGTTAACCTTCAACTATATATATGGAAATAAAACTTAACTAACTAAAACTAACTCTCACTATAATTAGTGTAATACAATATCCATATCATCCCAAATAGTTCAAAATATATTTCAATAGCCCCTCAAGTTGGAGAGTGAAAATTTTGAACTCCCAAATTGGAATTGATTTGAAGCAATAACAACGTTTAACTACCCATGGCAGAAGCTATATCATTAAACGCTTAATCAGCCATGGCAGAAGCTATATCATTAAACGCTTAACCATCCATGGAAGAAGCTATTTCTTCGCTTAAGCACCATGGATAAAAGCTAACCATCCAATGCTTAACCATCTATGGCAGAAGCTATATCTAGCTTAACCACCATGAATAGAAGCAAACCAACCATTAATGATGAAAGAAAGAAAAATGGATCAGAACCTCGATCCTAATATGCAGCTTCATTGATATAAAATACATTATAATGATGTTGTGTGTGTGAGAGGGGTAAGGAATAGAGTATGAATGAAATAGAGGTAATTAGTGGTAGGATACATGAACACATGAACTAAACAACATTCTTTTGTAGAATCTTCCTCATGATATAGACTTCCATCTAACATGGGCCTGAAGATCCCTTTGTTGAGCAGGAAACTTCATGTATTCAAATTGGGTCTTGGCTACTGCATTGGAACTTTTTTAGTAGAAATTTGATTCAAGGCCTCCACATTGTGCTCCAATAACTTATCAGTGGGACCTCCAATTGATGTATAAGAAATACCATCATCATCTTCCATTACAATCATTGGCAGATGGACTTATAGGAAAATATGAAGCCAATAGGTTAGAAACCTTCTCAATGGTATTGGTCACAACTATGAAGAAGATCTTGCTCCTGACCTTTACACTATTTTGATGAACACACCAACATCACCAAAAAGAAGACAAGGAAGAATAGTTATAAAGACAATGAAGATTCAAGCTTCAAGATATTCAAAACTTTTAGTCTAAGTCTAAATAGGTACTTCTATCCTATACTCTTAATTATACAATAGTAGTAATGCTCAAACTATTTTAAAAGAAAATTGAAACACTTTAAAACACTTAAAACAATTTTCAAAAATAGTGTGTACCAGGTTACTTCATCTAAGTAACAGGTTACAAGTGTGAGAAAAGAGTTATACAACTTAAAACTGATTAGAGTAATCCATTACTGTCTTTGAGTAACAGATTACTAGTGTTATTAAAGTTGAGTAACCGATTACTCAAAGTGAGTAACAGATTACTCTAATTCGAAATTAAATAAATAGTGGATAGAACACTTGAGTAATCGATTACTCAAATGCTACAATCGATTACTGAGAGTTGTTGCATCAGATTTTCAAATTCAAAGTGAGAGAGTTTCAATCCAAAAGACATGTTTTCATTCCAATCAATTCATACCCTTTCAAAGAGACATTTTGCCTGATTAGAAAGCCTATATAAAGGCATTGAAACTCATAATCACAACACACAACATATACACAACTCTCATACAAATTTCAAAAGCTCTTACACTTATTCTGAAATTATTCTCTACACTTTTTGCAACAAGTTCCTAAACTGTCAAAGTTGATTTTTCTGAAGTTGCTTAAAGTGAGAGTGTTTCAAGTTTACAAACTTATGAAGAGCATTATTACTAAGTATACTAAAGAGTTATTTGGATTTCAAGTTACATCACTTTCATATTTGTAAAGGTAATTCCACCATTGTTATACATTCTTCATTATTATTGCAGAATACTTTCTTTCACGAGGTATGACAAGAAAGGGGATTAGAATCACTTGGAAATGTGTTTTCCAAAAGTGAATAAGGATTAAGGAGTGTGTAAGGTACATAGAAATCTCGGGGTGGGATATTGTAATTGCAACTCGTAATCTTTAGTGGAAAAATATCTTGTGCTGCAAGAGTACTGGACGTAGCCTTCGGTGGACAAGAAGGTGAACCAGTATAAAAATCATTGTATACTCTCTTCTCCCTTATCTCCTTGATTTTACTTATTAATTTTCTACATATATTTTCCGATGCACATTAACTCTCGATTTCGCAGAAAAAGTGGCCATTATTTTAAGTCAACTAATTCACCCCCCCCCCCCTCTTAGTTGCAATCTCAGTCTTACAATTGGCATCAGAGCTATTTTTAAGTAAGATGATGTTAACCAAGGGGGCGACCTATGATACACCACTTAGCCACTACTAGGCCAAATTACAAGGAAATAAATAATTTTTCAATCCCCAAAATACATCAAATTAAATACTAAAATACTTGAATGAAAAATAAACATAAATCCTAAGACTACATAAGAATTAAATTCTCATTTATTAATAACAATGCAAATAAAATAAACCAAACTATGCTATGAATTCTTTGCAAGAACATGGCCTCCAAAAATCATAGGTCGCCCCCCTTGGTTTACATCATAAGATATTCTCAAACTTGATCCTATATCAAATATGGCCTCAAGATCATTCCTAGGAGAATATTCCAACATCAACCGCCCTCCAAGACTTGTTGGAGAGTGCTACGACTTCTGGAAAATCAGAATGAGAATCTTCATAGAATCTCAAGACTTGGATATATGGAACGCAATTGAAGAAGGACCATATGAACCTGATGGTTCAAATGCAGAACTTAGAATTAAGGAGCAATTACATATTTCCTTGATGGCTTCACACATTTCAAATGATGATTATGAGGTTAGTAACTTTGAAAGAAATGATACTTTTTCATATGACGAGTTAAAAAATGCTTTCAATGATTTAAATCAAGAATATGTTAAGCTTTCCAAACTTTTCCTAAAACAGAAAAATTGAAATTTTATTTTGGAAAGCCATAACAAAGTTCTAAAGAAAGATATTGAAAAACTCACTTCTTCCTCATGTAAAAAATGTGTTGCTCTTGAAACTAAAGTTTCAATATTAAGTATTGAACTTAATAAACTCAATAAGAGCAATCACAATTTAGACAATATCATAAAAGTCCAAAGACATTCAACAGACCGTAAAGGTCTTGGCTATACAAATAGTCGTGTGGCTAAAAATGGGAATGTCTTAGGAAAAACAATCATGGGAAGCACTATAATGTTTCATAAAGAAAGTGTCCATACTAATCCTATTTTTAAAATAAAATCTTGGACGCGTAAACATCTACCCACATGTTCTTACTGTGATAAAATTGGTTACACACCTAACACTTGTCATATTAGAAAATATGGTGTGCCATCTGGCCAATATAAATGGAAAGAAAAAGGTGCTAACCCCGCAGGACCCAAATCACATTGGATACCTAGAAAATATTTTTAATTTGTTTTGCAAGAAAATTTGAGAGCTGCCTGCAACTTATGGTACTTGCATAGTGGTTGCTCAAAACACATGACAGACGATAGAAACAATTATGTGACAAAGGCTTCCATGTGGCATTCTACCCAGATAAGTGCATCATTGAAAGTAAGAACTCTCAAAACTCCAAACTTGTTGGTAAAAGGATAAACAATATATATATGATTGACATAGATTCATCTTTACCAATAATATGTTTAGTTGCAAATGATAATCATAATGCATGGCTATGACATAGGAGAATTGTTCATATACATATGGACCATTTGAATAAACTTATTAAGAAAGACTTAGTTGTTGGTTTACCTAAAATGAAATTTGTTAAAGACAAACTATGTAGTGCTTGTCAAATAGGTAAACAAACAAAAACTTCTTTCAAACCTAAGCATATGGTTTCTTCCGATAGACCATTGCAATTACTACATATGGACTTGTTTGGTGCCTCAAGGACAAAAAGTTATGGTGGTAACTACTATGCTCTTGTTATAGTATATGATTTTTCTAGATACATTTGGACACTCTTCTTATTTCATAAGAATGAGGCATTCAAAGCCTTTAGAATTTATGCTAAAAGAGTCCAAAATGAAAAATCACTAAAAATTGCTGCTATAAGA
>NC_032022.1:8646370-8654548 GCF_001865875.1 Lupinus angustifolius | reverse complement strand
AACCTCCCAAAATATTTCTGGGCTGATGCAGTAAGTACTGCATGTTATGTTTCAAATCGAGTTCTTATAAGACCAATTCTTAAGAAAACCCCTTATGAACTATTCAAAGGTAGAAAACCAAACATTTCTCACTTGCATGTATTTGGTTGTAAATGCTTTGTTTTGAATAATGGTAAGGATAACTTAGGCAAATTCGATGCAAAAAGCTAATGAAGGCATACTCTTAAGCTACTATCTTACGAGTAAATCCTATAGAGTTTTTAATAAAAGATATAAAGGATGGGTTAACTCCTGATGAAGAGGAAGTGCCAATTTCATCCTCACATGAAATTTCTATTATTGAACCTACAACTAATATTGAGCATGTGAAAATGAATGATAACCTACCATCTCAAGAGGAGCATATTCATACAGATTTACCAAAAGAATGGAGAACTCATCGAGATCATCCGATTGACAATATTATTACTGAATTAAATATAGGTATCACTACCCGACGAATGCTTGATAAAGCATGTCTAAACATAGCCTTCGTCTCTCAAATAGAGCCCTCCAAAATTGATAAAGCAATCGAGGATGAACATTGGATTCTTACTATGCAAGAAGAATTAAACCAGTTTGAGAGAAATGAAGTTTGGGAACTTGTTCCTAGACCGAAAAACAAGCATCTTATTGGAACTCGGTGGGTATTTCAAAATAAATCTGATGAAAATGGTATTAATGTTTGAAATAAAGCTAGACTAGTAGCCTAAGGATACAATCAGGAAGAAGGTATAGATTTTGATGAAACCTTCGCTCTGGTTGCTAGAATTGAAACTACTAGGCTATTACTTACATATGTCTGCTCTTTGAATTTTCAGTTATATCAAATGGACGTAAAGAGTGCTTTCCTCAATGGCTACATTCAAGAAGAAGTGTTTGTTGAGCAACCTCCTGGTTTTGAAGATTATAAACATCATTCTTATGTGTACAAATTAAATAAAGCTGTCTATGGCTTAAATTAAGCTCCTCGTGCATGGTATGATTGTCTAACTAAACTCTTTATAAAAAGAATAAATCATCATACTCTACGTGTTCAAATTTATGTAGATGATATTATTTTTTGTTCTACTAATGAGGTTCTGTGTAGTGAATTTGGCAAAATGATGCAAGGAGAGTTTGAAATGTTCATGATGGGGAAGTTAAATTACTTCCTTGGACTTCAAATCAAATAACTTGATAATGGCATTTTCGTAAGTCAATCCAAATATTGTAGAGACTTGCTAAAATAATTTGACATGGATGGCTGCAAGCCAATAGCTACTCCTATGAGATCCGGTACTTACATTGATACGGATGAAGCAAGAAAAAGCATTAAAATATCAAAGTATTGAGGTATGATTTGATCGCTTTTATATTTAACTGCCAATAGACCTGATATAATGTTTAGTGTGTTTGTATGCACACTATCAATCTAAACCAAAGGAATCACACTTAGTTGCCGTTAAGAGAATCATGAATTATCTTAAGGGTAAATCTAACGTTGGGTTGTGGTATCCAAAAGGAAGCATATGTGATTTGGTTGGTTATTCGGATTCAGATTTTACTATGTGCAAATCTGAGAGGAAAGAGGAAAAGCACTGTTGAAGCTGAATATATAGCAGTAGGTAGTTGTTGTGCCCAAGTGTTGTGGCTCAAACAAAAATTACGAGATTATGGCTTAGACTTAGGATGTATTCCTTTAAAATGTTACAATACAAGTGCTATAAACCTCACAAAGAATCTTGTTATGCATTCTAGAACCAAACACATTGATATAAGGCATCACTTCCTTAGGGACCATGTCCAAAATAAGGATGTGTCTATAGAATTTGTTGATACTCACAACCAACTAGCAGATATATTCACTAAACCATTGGGAAAAGAACCTATTAATAAAATTAGACGAGAATTAGGCATTCTTGATGAAGCATACTTATCTGAAATGCTTATATATGATTATATGTGTGCTCCATTATATCTATTTCATGCCTACTTGAACTTAAATGTGTTTATTTATGTTTAAAATTTTCAATTTTTGTGTTAAAAATCATTTTCATAGCTTAATTTTGCCTAAAAATAAATTTTTCTGGGGTAGTTATCGATTACACTAGAGAGTAACCGATTACAGGTTTTAACAGCGTGTTTCAGTAACCGATTACTCAAAATGAGTAACCGATTACTCTATGTTGTTGTTTGTAAATTTTTAATTTTTTAATTTGAGTCACTGATTACTCAAAGTGAGTAACTGATTACTCAAAGTGAGTAACTGATTACTCAAAGTGAGTAACTGATTACTCAAAGTGAGTAACTGATTACTCAAAGTGAGTAACTGATTACTCAAAGTGAGTAACTGATTACTCAAAGTGAGTAACTGATTACTCAAAGTGAGTAACTGATTACTCTGTGTTGTTGTTTGAAAATTTTCAAAAAATAAATTTGAGTAACCGATTACTCTATGATGTTATATATGTATTTTCCTGCATTTTTTAAACGTTTTCAAACTCATTTTGATGAAGACACCAACATCACCAAAAAGAAGAAAAGGAAAAATACTTATAAAGACAATGAAGATTCAAGCTTCAAGATATTCAAAAAATTTAGTCTAAGTATAAATAGGTACTTCCATCCTATACTCTTAATAATACAATAGTAGTAATGCTCAAACTATTTTTAAAATAAAATTGAAACACTTTAAAATACTTAAAAAAAATTCAAAAATAGTGTGTAACAGGTTACTTCATCTAAGTAACAAGTTACAAGTGTGAGAAAAGAGTTATCCAACTCAAAACTTATCAGAATACTTCATTACTGTCATTGAGTAACAAATTACTAGTGTTATTAAAGTTGAGTAACTGATTACTCTAATTCGAAATTAAATAAACAATGGACAGAACACTTGAGTAATCAATTACTCAAATGTTATAATCGATTACTGAGAGTTGTTGCATCAGATTTTTAAATTCAAAGTTAATGAGTTTCAATCCAAAAGACATGTTTTCATTCCAATCAATTCCTACCCTTTCAAAGAGACATTTTGGCTGATTGGAAAACCTATATAAAGGCATTGAAACTCATAATCACAACACACAACATATAAGCAACTTCTCATACAAATGTCAAAAGCTCTTACACTTATTCTGAAATTATTCTCTACACTTTTTGCAACAAGTTCTTAAACTTTTAAAGTTAATTTTTCTGAAGTTTCTTAAAGTGAAAGTGTTTCAAGTTTACAAACTTATAAAGAACATTATCACTAAGTATACTAAAGAGTTGTTTGGATTTCAAATTACATCACTTTCATACTTGTAAAGGCAATTCCGCCATTGTTATACATTATTCATTATTATTGCAGAATACTTTCTTTCACGGGGTGTGATAAGAAAAGGGATTAGAATGACTTGGAAAGGTTTTTTCCAAAAGTGAATAAGGATCAAGGAGTGTGTAAGGTACATAGAAATCTCAGGGTGAGATATGTAATTGCAACTCATAATCTTTAGTGGAAAAATCTATTGTGCTGCAAGAGTACTAGACGTAACCTTCGGTGGACAAGAATGTGAACCAGTATAAAAATCCTTGTGTACTCTCTTCTCCCTTATCTATTTGATTTTACTTATTAATTTTCTGCATATATTTTCCGTTGCACTTTAACTCTCGATTTTACAGAAAAAGTGGCCATTATTTTAACTCAACTAACTCACCCCCTCTTAGTTGCAATCTCAGTTTTACAACAACCACGTCATTCTGAGAATTACATTGCATTCTACCCAAGTAGAATGATAAACCATAGAACAATAACTCTGATTTCCAAAGTGGCACCATATTACAATTGATCTTGCAAATTGCACACCATGCAGATTGATCAACCTTGATTTTCTTTGGATTTTTGTTCAATACTTCTTGATTATTGCACACAATGTTGCCTACCTCTTGGAAATAACATCCACGTTCACTGCACCATATGATTGATTCACTAGAAAAAGAAATAAAGAAAATAGAAGGACGCCACAAGAGGGGAGGAAATGATAGGAGAATCTAGCTTCCTCAAAGAACTCTATAGCCATTTTAGTTTCTCCAAAACAAACAATTCCACCACCAAAATGTAGGAAAAGGTCATCGAAGAGTGCAAAGACTTCACTACTAAGCAGGTGAATGAAAGAGATATCAATCATTCCCTCTAGTGATATCTTCCTAGGCTTCACCACACTTGTATCATCATTCTTGCAATTATTCCATGTAATTAAAACTCCATAACATATGAAGTGGTAACAGAATCCAAGATTGTTGTTTCTATTTTTTTTTTCTCATCAACTACATCATTGCTCAAATTGAATTCAATGGCAAGTGATTATTGATGTTGGAAGTGATGGACAATGTTCGAGCTCTAAGTTGGTCTTGAATGGATAAAGAATTTTGCTCAATAGCAAAAAATGCACAAGAAGAGAGGTTGATGGATAAACAGCGGAAGTCATAATTACATCGTTCTGATATCATGTTAAAATGGTAGGAGCCATTCTTGAATGAGAAAGAGAATCTTGAAGAAGGAAGAAGGAGAAAGAATAATATTTCTCATTGAATTGAATGGAATTATAGTTTACAATGAAAGTAAACTATATATACACAGAAAAAAAACTTAACTAACTAAAATCACTAAAACTAACTCTAACTATAATTAGTCTAATACAATATCAATATGAGCCCAAATAATGATACTCCATTTTATTCATACTCTATTATTTACCCTTTCACACACAACATCACTACAATATGTTTTTACATCAATGAAGCTGCATATTAGGATCGAGATTCCGATCGATTTTTTTCCTCATCATTAATCGTTCGTTTGCATCTATCCATGGTGGTTAAGCTCAAATATATATTCTATCATGGATGGTTAAGTATTGGATCATTAGCTTATGTCCATAGTGGCTAAGCAAAGATATAGTTTCTGCTAGGATGGTTAAGCGTCAATGATATAGTTTCTATCGTGGGTGGTTAAACGTTGTTATTGCTTCAAATCAATTTCAAGTTGGGAGTTAAACTTTTCACTCTCCATCTTGAGGGGGAGTGTTGAAATATATTGTATCAATGTAAATATAAATAATAGTGTATGTGAATATGAGAGATTGCATTGTTGGGTTGGTTCTAGCTCAAGTTATTAATTTCTATGAGTAAAAAAGAGGTTCGTTAGTTAGTTAGTCTTGATGTAAGGTTCGTTAGTTTTTTCTTGCCTTTATAAAAGGATTTCATTGTAACCAACTCAATTTAATATCATTTAATGAATGAAATTCATAAATATTTCTTGTCCTTTGAATTTTAATATGAGTTGAAGGTGGCTTTGCTATGTTGTATAGAATGTTGTTCCAATTCAAGTCACTGTCTACATGGGGGAAGTTAATTCATGCTAGATACAAGAGTGATAATAATTATATTGGGACAAATATCATGTGATTTCTCGCTCTGCAGTGTTAGATATCAAGTTACTTCATGTTAGATGCATTTGTAATACTACACTTTTTAAAAATAAGAAAGAAAGACTAAGTTAAATAAGCCACAACCGAACTAGGTCAAACTATTTGCGAGCTAAGAATCTCACCAAAATTCAAATAAAAAAATATAGTAAGTAGTTAAAAGTTGTTAAAACAGTTTTAGAAAGTAGTATATTAGATTGTATTTCGTTGAGGTATTTGGTGAATGCAAATATATTCATTTTCTCAATCAATCTCTCTAAACTCAATTGCAAACTCTTTTTATTTCTCTCATCTATCACACTTTTCTTTCTCTGTTACAAACACTCTAACATTTGGCATCAAGAGCCTTGAAGAACACCAAGCTTTCCGCTGCAACAAGATGGCTCAAACAACAGGGAATTATGTCACAACTCTACATGTGTTAGATGGAAAGAACTGGAGCAGATGGTGCATACAAATGAAAGCAATATTTGGTTATCAAGATGTTGTTGATATCATGGAAGAGGGGCTGCCAATCTTCGAAGAAGGAGCCACTGAAGCACAACAAAATACACACAACCAGAACAAGAAACGAGACTGCAAGGCAATATGTCTTCTTCATCAAGCTGTAGACAATGCTCAATTTGAAAAGATTGCAGGATCTGCAACAGCAAAGGAAGCATGGGATGTGTTAGAAAAACACTATGCAGGAGCTTCTCAACTAAAGAAGTTTCATCTACAAACCATGAGAAGGCAATATGAACTCATGCAGATGGAAGAAGATGAAGGAATTGCTGATTTTTTCACTAGGTTGATCACACACATCAATGCTATGAATGCATGTGGTGAGAAGATGGAGGATACAATCATTGTAGAAAACGTGCTAAGGTTAGTAACCCCAAGGTTTGATAATGTGGTGATAGCTATACAGGAGTCTGGAAGAGTGGAAAACATGAAGGTTGAGGAGCTTCAAGGGTCACTTGAAGCCCATGAGCAGAGACTTAATGAGAGGATGGCAGATAGAGCCTCACATTACGCTTTGTAGTTGTAAACTACAAAGAAAGGAGCATTCTTTGTAAAGAACTCAACCAAGAACCAAGGAAGGTATGTTGACCAGAAGAACAATTCAAGAAAGTGCTATACTAACAAGGTTGAACAACCAGAACAATAAAAAAGAAATGGTTGCTAGCAGTTCAAAGGATTGGAGAAGAAGTTTAACAAGAAAAAGATTAGGTGCTACAATTGTGACAAATTTGGGCACTACTCAAATGAATACTTAGTTCCTAGCAAGAATCAGAATCAAAGAAGACAAGATTCAAAAGCACATCTTGTCAAAGAAGAGATTGATGAATCTGATGAAGAAGTTGTGCAGCTTATGATGACAACAGACTACACAACAAGAACTAGTGACACTTGGTATTTGGACTCTGGCTGCTCCAATCATATGACTGGGCACAAAGAGTGGCTTGTGCATTTTGACCCAACCAAGAGAAGTGATGTGAACCTCTTGGGTAAAAGGCTCTTAAAACGATCTATCTTCATTGGTGTATGACATAGGCTCACAGTTGAGTAGATCCCTTGAGATTAAGCAGCGGAAATGAATTGAAATTGGATAAAAGAAGATGGAAAAGATTTGAGTTGAAGGCGCCACAAACAATTCAGTTGTTTTATAAGCCAAAGTGATGCTCGCCACAAGAACTTGGTTCTTGATAAGAACTTCTAATCTTGGTTCAGCCAAGAAGGTTTGGAGAATACTCTCACAAGGATATAACCCTCTTTGATTCATAAAGGAATTCAATTTACTTTTAACTCAATGTTGTTTATTTCATAGCAAGAAGCATTACATTAATAGGCAAGCCTCTAAGGCTCCCACAGTTTGTAGCTAAGGTGTATGCTTAGAAAGCTTACATTGGATACTCTAAAAACAAATGAATCAACTCCTAAATTAGAATATATTCGAGTAGTAAAGGAAATAGCACATGTGTTTCGTGTGCTTTATTACAATTGAAAACAAATTTAATGACTTGGCCTAAGGTACTTGATTGCCACGGTTGGATAGTGATGAGCATGAGATTCGTTTTCTCCTTAAGTGCACGGCTCAACCATTAAGTGATATGATCAATGAGACTTGAAGACTCCTTAATGCCCACGGCTAAGCTTTGATGAGCTCCATTGGATTCTTCTAATTTGGCACATGGAAATTGTTGGAATTAAGCCTTCTTAATGCTCCTCGGGTACACTTGGACTTGGCATAGGATTCCTTTGCTAAGGAATGAATTTCCCACGGCTAAGTGTTGATTAAGGATGCACTAAATAACATAGAATGTCGTTGGTGCGGGCTGCCAACGGCTCGGACATGTGCATAATGCGCCATTAATGCACCATTAAGGTCTCAAACTGCCATATCCAAATTCCACACGAGCAACTTTGCTCCAACAGCTCTGAATTTAACTTAGGATTCCTCTGGATGAATTGTGCCCAGGTGGATTTAGCTCCAACGGTTCAAACATGGTGTTTAAGCCTCATAAATGCTCCATTAAGCTCTTCCACGGTCACTTTGTGATTTCCTTTGAGCAATCTCCCTCCAACGGCTAAAATAGTCTTTATTTACCTGCTAAATAATATCAGACAAAATTAGAATGAGTTTTGTTCACGAAAATTATAAGTTGGTCCAAGCATTAAAGTGTCGGTTACACTTTTAGGCTTGACT
>NC_032022.1:8607211-8646270 GCF_001865875.1 Lupinus angustifolius | reverse complement strand
CTTTAATTAAATAAACTAAGTGTTGGACGAAAGTTAGTCCACACATTTATTGTAAAAATTAAATTTGCTCAATACTAATTAAATTGGCTAGGTCTGACTCGGTCACACTACGCCTAGTGCCTGATGCGGCACGCTAGGCGCATGCGCCTCGGTCAGATTTCCTGGCCAGGCCAGTTTGGCCCAGTGCCTGGTGCAACACTGGGTGCACCAAAGTCCCCAACTCGGTCAGAGTTGTCTCGGTCAGGAATTGAGCCTGATGTGTCTTGCTCCGTGCCAGGGCCATTTTTGGCGCCTTGTTCAGACCCGTGGCCTGATTCATGCGCATGGCCTGGTCCATCCTTGGCTCGATCAAAATCATGGACCAAGATGCTAGTGAGCATCTTTACAACCCCTTGGGCTATTTTTAGCTCACCATCATGGATCAACATTATGAGTTGTCCAAGGGCATTTTGAGCCCTTTTTGCTCTAGCCCTAGTCATAGGACCATTCATGCCTTCAAGGCCATCAATATCAAGGTTAGGCTCTTTGAGGTTCATATCATCTGCTCCTTCTTGAAGAGATTTCGACCTCGAAATGGTATCTTCTTTACCTACAAACCATCAACATTTTCTAAATCGTCATTAGATAAATACTTCCCTTGCCCTGAGTTGCTATTTGCTTTGGGACAATCCTTAATAAATTCCATTTGATTGATTAAGCCATTCATGAGTCCAATCTCAAGACAAGTGATTATTGTCTTGGACTCCCAGCCATCATCAACTCCTTTGCTAATTCCAAGCTCCTGGAAAATTTTAGAAAGATATTTTGGCAAAACAAAGTTAGTTGTCAAAATAAATAGAGATGTGTTGGGTTGTTTGGTTAGAACAACTCTTTGATCCTCCACTTTATCCATAAGATATAATGGCTTTTTCTCTTTTTGTATCTTCTCACTCTTTTTTTTTTTTCTCTCACTCTTTTTTTTTCTAGTGCTATTTTTCTTTTCGAGATTTTCTTGTCCTTTAGTACTTGCTTAGGGGTTAACGGAGAAAGTATCACCTTCCTTTTTTTGTGTATCAATGTGTACTTGTTTGTTCTTCCATCATGTGTTTCCGTTTTGTCATACTGCCATGGTCGGCCAAGTAACAAATGACTAGCCTCCATATCCACCACATCACATAGAACCGAATCCTCATAGTTCCCAATAGTAAATGGAACTTCGACTTGCTTATCAACAAGAATTTCTCCTTCCCCACTCAACCGTTGCAATCGGTATGGAGTAGGATTTGTCTTAGTTTCAAGGTTTAGTTTTGACACTAGCCTTGTACTAGCCACATTGATGCAACTTCCACTATCAATTATCAAACAACAAACCTTACCACCAACTAGACATCTTGTGTGGAAGATGTTTCCTCTTTGGTCAGCTTCTTGGTCTTTGATTTGGCTTCCTAATAGCCTCCTCACCACAAGCAAGTCACCTTCAGGAACTTTAGCATCATCCTCCTCATGACCACCCTCTTCATCACTTGAGGCTTCGGATTGAGATTCTATCTATCCATTAGTCATGATCAGTGTCTTCCTTATAGGGCATTGAGAAGCAATATGGCCAAGGCCTAAGCACTTGAAACACTTGACATATCTACTCCTTTGACTTGGAACCACGGCTAGTTTACCTTGGCTTGTAGTCACGGATCCCTTGGTGCTAGGTGTATCTTCCTTTGTTGGACTCTCCTTCTTGAGTTTGTCCACCCATTTTGATGATTGATATTTGGAACTAGAACTAGAAGAGAACTTAGACCTTTTCTGCCTCAATTGCTCTTCTACCTTCGTTGCTTGTTGCACAAGATCATCCAACTCAACATAGTGTTGTAATTCAACAATGTCTTGGATGTCTTGATTCAAACCATGTGAAAACCTTGCCATAGTGGCTTCTCGGTCTTCATGGAAATTGGACCTCAATAGGGCAGAAATTAGACCTCAACAAGGCTAATTCCATCTCCTTGAAATACTCATCAACACTTTTAGACCCTTGTGTGAGCCTTTGTAGTTTGTTGTGAATATCCCTTTGATAGGAGTTAGGAACAAACTGTCTCCTCATGATAAACTTCATATCTTCCCATGTATCAATTGGTTCAGCACAATTCTTCTCCTCTTCTTTTGAAGTTGATCCCACCAAATCATGGCATACTCCTTGAACTCCAAGGCTGCCACCTTCACCTTCTTCTCCTCATCGTAAGAATTGCAATCAAACACTTGTTCAATTTTCAATTCCCGCTCAAGGTAAGCCTCCGGATCATTTTTTCCAATAAAGGTTGGAACCTTTATCTTGACCCCCTTCTAATTTGTTATCTTCTCTTATTCTCCCTCTCCTTGCTTCCCTCATTTGCCTACCCCTGCCTCTCTCATCATCCGAGTCACTTGAATACCCATAGGCTCAATTATCAAGCCTTCTATCATATTCCAACTTCATTTGCTCCATTTGCCTTTGGAGTGTTTGAAATTGTGTGGTAATTATGGCATGTAGGATTGTTGTCTTTGGGGACAATGGAGAACTATCACTTTGGGGGAAAGTTTTTGAACCAAGAATTTTGTGAAAGAAAATCACTCCAACTTCTCAAAATTGGAACGTTGTGACTTGAGTTACACCTTCAAGAAAGAATTTGACACTTTTTGTTTAGACTCTTTTCGGATTCTTTGAACTTTTGTAGAATCACTTTGACACTTTTTGACACTTTTGAATATTTTTTTGTTTGACTTTTTGACAATTTTGACACTTTTTGAATTCTGGACTTTGACTCTTTTTGACACTTTGACTCTTTTTTTGACACTTTGATTTTTGATTTTGGACTTTGACACTTTTTAAAGATAAAGATAAAGAAAGATAGATATACTCACGACCAAAAGAAGATAAGTGAACACCAAGCAAGAGACTAGCTCTGATGCCACTTGATGTGAACCTCTTGGGTAAAAGACTCTTGAAACGATCTATCTTGGTAGGTGTATGGCCTAGGCTCACAGTTGAATAGAGCCCTTGAGATTAAGTAGCGGAAATGAATTGAAATTGGATAAAAGAAGATGGAAAAGATTTGAGGTGAAGGCGCCACAAACAATTCAGTTGTTTGATAAGCTAAAGTGATGCTCGCCACAAGAACTTCTAATCTTGGTTCAGCCAAGAAGGTTTGGAGAATACTCTCACAAGGATATAATCCTCTTTGATTCACAAAGGAATTCAATTTACTTTTCACTCAATGTTGTTTATTTCATAACAAGAAGCATTACATTTATAGGCAAGCCTCGAAGGCTCCCACGGTTTGTAGCTAAGGTGTATGCCTAAAGAGCTTACATTGGATACTCTAAAAACAAATGAATCTACTCCTAAATTAGACTATATTCGAGTAGTATAGGAAATAGCACATGTGTTTCGTGTTCTTTATTATAATTGAAAACAAACTTAATGACTTGGCCTAAGGTACTTGAATGCCACGATTGGATAGTGATGAGCATGGGATTCCTTTTCCCCTTAAGTTCATGGCTCAACAATTAAGTGATATGATCAAGAGACTTGAAGACTCCTTAATGCCCACGACTAAGCTTTGATGAGCTCCATTGGATTCTTCTAATTTTGCACATGGAAATTGTTGGAATTAAGCGTTCTTAATGCTCCTCGGATACACTTGGACTTGGCATATGATTCCTTTGCTAAGAAATGAATTTCCCACGGCTAAGTGTTGATTAAGGATGCACTAAATAGCATAGGATGTCGTTGGTGCAAGATGGTAGGTTGCCAATGGCTAGGACATGTGGATAATGCACCACTAATGCACCATTAAGGTCTCAAACGGCCATATGCAAATTCCATTCGAGCAACTTTGCTCCAACAACTCTGAATTTAACTTAGGATTCCTCTGGATGAATTGTGCCCTGGTGGATTTAGCTCCAACGGTTCAAACATGGTGTTTAAGCCTCATAAATGCTCCATTAAGCTCCTCCACGATCACATTGTGATTCCCTTCGAGCAATCTCCCTCCAACGGCTACAATAGTCTTTATTTACCTGCCAAATAATATTAGACAAAGTTAGAAAAAGTTTGGTTCACGAAAATTATAAGTTGGTCCAAGCATTAAAGTGTCGGTTACACTTTTAGGCTTGACTTAATCATCCACGAGTCAGTCCAAGCATTAAAGTGTCGGTTACACTTTTAGGCTTGACTTAATCATCCACGGGTCAATTTTCATTCTGGTCAATTTTTATGGGCATATTTATTACAAACATACTTTAATTAAATAAACTAAGTGTTGGACAAAAGTTAGCCCACACATTTATTGTAAAAATTAAATTTGCTCAATACTAATTAAATTAGTTAGGTCTAACTCGGTCAGGCTACGCCCAGTGCCTGATGCGGCACGCTAGGCGCATGCGCCTCGGTCAGATTTCCTAGCCAGGCCATTTTGGCCAAGCGCCTGGTGCAACACTAGGTGCACCAAAGTCCCCAACTCGGTCAGAGTTGTGTCGGTCACGAATTGAGCCTGATGCGTCTGGCTCCGTGCCAAGGCCATTTTTGGCGCCTTGTTCAGACCCGTGGCCTGAGTCATGCGCATGGCCTGGTCCATCCTTGGCTCGGTCAAAACCATGGACCAAGATGCTAGTGAGCATCTTTACACCCCCCTTGGGCTATTTTGGCTCACCATCATGGATCAACATTATGATTTGTCCAAGGGCATTTTGAGTCCTTTTTGCTCTAGCCCTAGTCATATGACCACTTATGCCTTCAAGGCCATCAATATCAACATTAGGCTCTTTGAGGTTCATATCAAGAACCAAGGTCAAATTTGAAGATGATAGAATGGTGATCAGTGAAGGAATAGGAGATATTCCCCTCAAAATGGAGAATGGCAAGAGAGCATACATCACAGATGTGTTGTTTGTTCCTGAAATGAGGACAAATCTCATAAGTCTTAGACAATTACAGGAAAGAGGCTTCACCATGAAACTGAGTAATGGAGTCATGGAAGTCTATGACAGCATAAAGAGAAGAATCCTACAAGCTCAACTTTCAAGCAACAAAACATTTCAAATCAAGCTTGGAATTGTAGACTCTGAGTGCCTCAATGCAAAAGCAGTCTCCAATGAATCTTTGCTTTGGTACTTGAGATATGGTCATCTAAATTATAGAGATCTCAAGTTGGTAAGCACTAAAGAAATGGTCATTGGATTGCCAGAAATCAAGCTTCAGAACTCAGTCTGTGATAGCTGCTTAATTAGCAAGCAAGTCAAAACTACATTTGGTAAACATACTCAAACCAGAGCTTTGGATATGCTACATGTTGTATATTCTGATGTTTGTGGACCTTTTGAGGTTTCCTCACTAGGTGGAAACAAATATTGTGTATCCTTTGTTGATGAGTTTAGCAGGAAAATGTGGTCTTATCTCATCAAAGTTAAGAGTGAAGTGTTTGAGAATCTAAAGAAATTCAAGGCCCTAGCAGAAAGACAATCAGGGAAACACTTGAAGATCCTTAGAACTAATAGCTTGAAACGTTTTGTGAAGCACATGGCATAATTCATGAAGTTACTGCCCCATATACACCACAACACAATGGTGTATTTGAAAGAAGAAACAAAACTATCATGAACATGGTAAGATGCATGCTGAAATGCAAGTATCTACCTCATAATCTTTGGGGTGAAGCTGTCATAACAGCAACATATATTCTGAATAGATGTCCGACTCAAGCACTTGTCATTTAGATTTCAGAAGATGTTTGAACTGGAAAGAAACAATCAGTAAGGCATTTAAGGATGTTTGGATCAGTGTGTTATAAACACATTCCAGATCAATTGAGGAAGAAGTTGGATGACAAAAGTGAATTGCTGATTCTTGTTGGATACCACTCAACAGGATCATATAAACTCTTGAATCCTATCACTAAACAAAAAATTTCAATAGATATGTTCATTTTGATGAGTTGAGCTCATGGAATGAATCTCTGAGGAAGGTTGAGCACAACAAGTTAATCCCATTGTTTCCTCTGCAAGAAGATCATGAAGCTGCAAAAGTCTTGGAATCTGATTCAAATGCTAGGAATCAGGTGATCAGGGTTGCTCAAAGTAGACCAACAAGAACAAGACATCTACCATTATGGCTTAGTGAGTTTGAGATGTTTTCTGATGATGTGATCACAAATGAGGGTGATTTGATTCACCTGGCACTCTTAGGAGAAGTTGAGTCAATTACCTTAAATGAGGCAGTTCAAGAGGATGTTTGGTATGATGCAGTGAAGGAAGAACTCAAATCAATCAAAAAGAATGATACATGGGAAGTGGCTGAACTACCTGTTGGTAAGAAACCTATAGCTGTGAAATGGGTATACAACGTCAAGTTGAGACCTTTTGGAAGCATTGCTAAGCACAAAGCAAGGCTTGTAGCAAAGGGATTCATGCAAAAAAGAAGGTTATGACTAAGATGAAGTTTTTGCACCAGTGGCCAGATTTGAAACAATTAGGTTGATTGTAGCTTTGGCTAGTTGGAATGGCTGGAAACTATGGCAACTGGATGTCAAGAGTGTTTTCCTTAATGGACCTCTTGAAGAAGAGGTGTACATCACTTAGCCCTTGGATTTGAGACATCATTATATAAAACAAAAGTGTTGAGACTGAAAAAGGCATTGTATGGGTTGAAACAAGCTCCAAGAGTTTGGAACAAGAGAATTGACTCATTCCTAACATCTATTGTCTTCATCAAGTGCAGAGTATAGCATGGTTTTTATGTCAATCTGACTGGCACAGGTGAACTAACTTTGATTTGTCTTTATGTAGATGATTTGGTGATTACAGGAAGAATTGAGGCTGAGATTTTGAAGTTGAAAGGAGAACTCAAGTCTGAGTTTGAGATGACAGACCTTGGAGAGTTAACCTACTTTCTTGGCATAGAATTTCTCAAGACACCAAGAGGAATTTTAATACACCAGAAAAAGTATATTATAGATGTATTAGAAAGGTCTCAAATGCTGAATTGCAAGCCTGCATCAGTTCTAGTAGAAGGAAATCAGAAACCAAGTGATGTAGAGTCTGGAATGCTTGCAGATGCAACTCTCTATAGACAAATTGTTGGTTGGCTTAGATTCATTTGCCATAGAAGGCCTGAAATAACCTATGGAGTATGGGTGATAAGCAAGTATATGGCAAGTCCTACTCAATCACACATGGTAACAGCAAAAAGGATCCTCAGATACTTGAAACGAACCTCAAGTTATGGTGTTATGTTTCCAAACCAGAAGCAGAAGTGTGAACCAGGTTTTGTAAGTTTTTCAGACTCTGATTGGTGTGGAGATAAAGAGGATCGAAGGAGCACTTCAGGGTATATATTTACCATCTTTGGTGCACTTGTGTCATGGAGTTCAAGAAAGCAAGATGTGGTGGCTCTCTCAACTTGTGAGGTTGAATACATTGCAGCCTGCAATGCCACATGCCAAGGTCTATGGTTGATTCATCTAATGACAGAACTGATATATGGAGAATTTGAAGATTTTGAATTAAGAGTGGACAACCAATCAGCTATAAACTTAGCAAAGAACTTTGTTAGCCATGGAAGAAGCAAAAATATTGAGACAAGGTTCCATTTTCTAAGAGACCAAGTTGGAAAGGGAAGGGTTAAGATGGTTTATTGCTCAACAGATTTGGAAAAGGTTGATGTTTTGATAAAGGCACTCAAAGTTGACAAGTTCAAGAGATTCATGGATATGTTGAATGTGCATAGTTTTTTAGTTCAGTTTATGTAGCTTGTGTAGTTTTTTACTGCTGTATTTTAGTAATAAGTAACTCTTTGATCAATAGAGTTAGTTGAAAGTTACCATATATAGTAAGTAGTTAAAAGTTGTTAAAACAGTTTTAAAAAGTAGTATATTAGATTGTATTTCCTTGAGGTATTTGGTGAATGCAAGTATATTCCTTTTCTCAATCAATCTCACTAAACTCAATTACAAACTCTTTCTTTCTCTATTACAAACACTCTAACAAAAATTAGGTAAAAGAAAGAAAAGAATGGACCTTTTGACAAATGGGAGCATGTGTGTGTGGAGCACGTGGTAGAGTGGATATTACATTCTGATGGATGAATGTTGGTTTCTTCAATGTAAACTATGGCAACCGATATGTGTTTAGTGTCATAGGAATTATGAATTTAATATTCTTTTAAGGTTATCAAGTGTTTGATAAAATATAATTTTGGATTTAGTCCTTGCAAAAAGTTTGGATGGATTGATATTTCCTGAAGTAGATGGGGAGGTTAAATGGTCGTAACCATGAGTGATAGTGGTTCTGTGTTGGTCAATGGTGGAGATCATGATGCAGACTGGGCATAAAACAAGTGTTGTCTTAGCCAACAATATTGATGGTCAACCATGGCTACAAAAATGGTTGTTGGTGGGTAGTAATGGATGCAAAGGTGAGAACAGGTTATGCATGGACGTTGGTTACTAGGAAGCTTGGTTTTATAGGTAGTAAGGTACATGTGGGCCATGGTTAGTTTTTAATTATGTTTGACAACCTACCTAGATCATAAATTCAAATTATTTTTTGGAAAAAAACCAAAGTTAAAGATCCTCCACCATGGGTTGTATATTTCATAGTTTACTTATTTTTATATTGAAATAACAATTTTAGTTTTACCCTTATTTTAAAGGTTATTTCTCTTCTCATTTATTATTCCAACAAACTTTATATTAAATATGAATGTCATGTTGTGTGTCATGTTTTTTAAATATTCTTATTAGTTTTTATTGTCTTTTTTTCTTTAATTTCTTTTAGCATTTATCATGATGGAATAAGAATTTTAAAAAAATTATATTATTATATATGTGTTCGTGTGATGAAAACTATTCAAAAACAGATATTTAAAAAATTAGTAAAAACCAACTAAAATTATCAAAAAAAATAAATAACCCCATAACATTTTCTATAATTTAACCTATAAAATACTTTCTTTCTACCATACGCAATCAAAAAAAATTATTTTATTTTTAGTTTTCAACTAAAGTGCCAAACAAAAATAGAATATAATTTTAACAAAATTGTAATCTCACAATTTATAATCTTATAGTTTATAAACTAAAAATGAAAACATAATTTATACCAAATGAACACAAATTTTATTTTGTTTTAGTGATACTTTTGGTATAAAATATAAAAAACATGTGAGATAAAGAAATAAGTTGTTTCTGAAATTTTTTTGGTTTACTAATAGGGGAAGTTAATTCACATATGGCATGTTTTTCAAATTCATTTCATTGTCTACATGTGGGAAAGTTAATTCATGTTAGATACAAGAGTTGTGATAATTATATTGTGATAAATATCATCTGATCAATCGCTCCATCATGTTAAGATATCAATTGATGGACTTGTAGTTTACATTCTTTTCTTGTAGAGAGTGGGAATTTACAATGAGATGTATGTTGCAGTTTGGAGATGAGGGTGGTGACTAAGACCACCTGGTGAGAACTCATGAAAGCGGTAGGCGAGCAAGAAGGTTAGAAAATTTCGGAAAAGAATAACATGAGTTTGTAGGAAATGGTTAGGGTTACGAAGAAAAAAGGTTTGGAGAAATTTGGGAGATAAAATAAATGTTGGATTGTAGATGAAAGATGAATAAGGGTTTTATAATGTATACACAGATGGAAGTAGACATCTGTAAGTATATATATAATCTATACCTACAGTTTTAAAACCATAGTTAAAATATATAGTGACGGGAAAATATTTTTTTTGTAGGTATAAGACATCTACACCTACAGAGCATATTATGTTAGTAATATATATATAATTACTAACTTAGATATTTGTAGCTATATTACACATATACCTATGGTTTAGTTAATGTCCATATGTATATTATATATATACTTATAGTTTTATTTGATGTCACTATAAGCATCCTCAAATATATGGCAAATTTCTTATAGTGATGATAATGGGTTATTATGATTTTGAAAGAATGAAAATTATGCTTTAGGTATTGTAGATGTATGGGATAGTCAAAACTGCATAGTTCTTTATATGTATATGTTTAGATTGTTCCTTATTTTTGGACGTTTTCAATTATTAGAAAGATATTTTACTGTGTAAATATGATTTTTTTTAATTTTTATTTGATATTTAAAAGAAAAGCAATATTTGTAGGAACTTAATTAGGAGAAATATTTTAATTTTAGTCCCTCAACAAGGAGTAAAAGTACGTATTTTAGTATTTGTAAGAACCAGAAAAATAAATTTTTAATAGGGATTAAAAATCCTTATATTTACTAAGATCATTGACTTATTTTTATTAAGACGAAAAACTATATAGGGTATATAAAACACTATGCCACTAAGTTAAATTACATGTGGGATAAGAACTACACCAGAATTGATATCAAATAAACTCAATTTTTATTTTTCCTTTTTAAGAAGTGTACTCTTTTACTTTTATATTTTATTAGGTTTGAATCGTTTTGCATTAGAAAATGAGGTATAAGAACTAGAAGAACAAACTTGTGATAGAAGGGAGCATAGATAGAACATGTGTAACACCAGTAATTATTTAATTAACAACCAATTAATTTTAGAAATTAATCAGTACTGATTTAGGATAAACCTTAGTTGAGTTTTAATCTTGTATTATGATTTCCAAATTTGTGGTAAAGTTTCATAATTTTCTGAGACTGAAAGTCTTCGGGCCTCTTTCGGACCCAAATTCACCCTAAATTCGGCCCAAAAAGTATTTTTTGAGTTCCGTAACTCGGAATGGAATTCCATTTTCTCTATCGGCTTCAAAATATTATTTCAAGTCAAAATAGTCACCAAGTTTGTCCGTAACTCATCTCTAGATATTTTTCACTCTGAAATCCAAGTTTCGACGTTCTAAACGTAACCCTAAATCGGGAGATTATTAATCTCTGGCCGCATTTTAACTGAAAATACTTGGGCATGGTTAATGGAAAAAATTTCTCCCTTAAAAATCCATCTTCGATAATCGATACCATGGATTCTTTGTTGTTCATGGGACTGTTTTTAATGTTTTGGATCTATGTATTTTGTTGGTTTTAGTTAAAGGGATGATTATGTAATCAAAAGAACATTTAAGGAATTTTTAAAGTATGTAAAGTTTGGATTGTTCCACTTGAGCTGGAAGAAAGCCATAGCTTTGGACAAGATTAGATGTATTTATTTTTCTAAGTTAAAATGTTTATGAGTTAAGTGGAAATTTTGTTGAAAAAGTGTTGTTTTAAAAGTGTTAAGTATTAAAGGATTTTTAGTAAATTGTTATCATTTAATTTCGAAGTTAAAGTAATAATTTGGAAGGAAAAAGTGATTGACTAAAGTATTGACTTTATAAACTTAAGTGTTATAAAGTCTTGGATTTTACTTAAGTTAAAGTGTTGATTTACTTAAGGAAAGCTTACTTTAAAGTGGTAAGTTTAACTTAACAATTCTTGAGTTAAAGTAATAATTTTAATTAAGTTAGCTTACTTTACATTGTTAATTTTAACTTAAGAAATCTTAATTTAAATTAGTAACTTGGATTAAGTTAGCTTACTTTAAAGTGGTAAGTTTGACTTAAGAAGTTTTGATTTAAAGTGTTTACTTTAATTAAGTTGGCTCACTTTAATATGGTAAGTGTGACTTAGAAAGTCTTAATTAAATTGTTTATCTTAATAAGAATGTCTTACTTGTAAAAGATAAAATTTATGAATTGTTCTCATTACCGGAAGAATTTAATATAGTGGAAATGCATGTCTAGGAAAGTTAGCGTGTCTATTACAACTCACCTCTCTTTCCTGGTAACTAACCTGGTTTAAATTCATAAACTATGACATGATTCTAGTATAAGAATATCATTGATTTTATTCGAATAAGCTCGTATTAATTTCAACATTAAAAATATTACAGTAAGGTATTGATTTTAGAAAGGATGCCTTACTTGAGAAAAATATAAGTTAAGTTTTTGCATAAGTGTCATCATGTAAGAATTTTATTTATCAAGTACTCTAACTAAGGTTTGTCTTGCTTGCTATCGTTATGCTAGTGAAATTTCTGTAGTTGCACCAGATACCATACACTTACCTGCTATCGAAAAAGCTTTTTGCACGGAATTACCAGGTCAGGGAGAATACATCGTGTCACAGTGGTGTCAGAATATGACATCTAGACCTCCTAAACTACCTCAAAAGTTTGGAGTTGTCTTGGTATTAAGAAATCTGGTACTTAATCAATTGTTTATCTGTTAGGATTAAGTACTTAGGATCTCTTAAGTCATATTATCTATTCTCTTTCAAGACGTCACATTTTCATCTATTCTCTTTCAAGACGTCACATTTTCAATTGTTTTTCCATTTTATCTATTCTCTTTCAAGACGTCACATTTTTATCTATTCTCTTTCAATTGTTTTTCCATTTTATCTATTCTCTTTCAAGACGTCACATTTTCGAATCTTTGCGAAAATAATTTCTTAATACTTAAAATGTAATTGAACGAAACATAATTATTTTCTGAATACTTCTCATTAATCAATTTTTTAATTTTTATTACGTACATCATGGTTTATAAAATACAAGGTGGAGACTATTCTTCGCACCTAACAAAGACTAAAAATAAAAATAAAAATAAAATAATGTCGGGGGCGTTGGCATTACAAAAGTAATACACAGGTTCCCTATCAAAGGAAAGAAATGAACTCCTAGACCAGTGGTGCACTGGAAATCTCACTCGGATCTTCCTCGATCTCCGCATCTGAAGAGATCTCTATAACCTTCACTGAATCCTCTATGCAAATTAACTCTACATAGTCATCGTCCTCCACCACCTCATATATTTCCCAATCCATCGAAGGGTCCAAGGTGTACCCCCTAGGCCCGATGAAGTAGACATGCTTGCTCCTTTCGTCCCTCTTGGTGTTCAATTAGTAGATGAGAATCTCGGTTGGGGTCGGATCCTGACAACCTCTGATCTACCTCGTGCCTCAGCTGTTGCGGATGGACTGGAAGGTACAGACGTCCGCTCTGGCAGGGTGAATGATGCTTCCCGAACCGCGTAATGTGTCGGGAGATGCAACATAGAGCCATCACATACGAGATCCAATTCCAGGTCGCAGGGACCAGTGTCGGTGTATCTGTTTCCTTCAACGCTCCATGCCCCCTCCTGGGACATGGTAAAGTGGTAGCCCCTGATCATCACCGATCTGTTCATCTAAACATGGATGTATATGAGTACACCAGAAAGAAAGAGAGGGAGTAAAACATCTAATGAAAAACTTATCATTGACGTCGTGGAATTACACGGAATATCACCCCAAGCCAAAGAACAAGTACAGATATATCATATAATCATACACACATGTATTAATGATGAATGAAGTATAAAACTTATGATTTTAGAATGAATATCGATAAATACCATGTACGCAAGTCCCAATAACTATTCGAAAATAACCTAAAATACAAGTCCCATAACAAAACGATTTAATCGCACCAAAACTTATTCCTCGCAAGGATATATATATATATATATAATCGATCTGTTCCAACGGAACTATCCATTTTAGGACGGTGTCATATCAAACACTTTCTAGACATCTATCTTATCGATCCTGATTGCAAAGAGGGGTTATCAGAGATCATCTAGTTTGCATTGTGAGCACTGTCCAACCCAACAGAATACCTCATCGAAGAATATATGGGACTCATCTCACCTAGACTGTCCCTCAAGACATTGCTGACGGATCACCACCATCGCCATCCCTCTCAACATCTCGGGGCTCGTTCGTCTCCCGTAAATTTCCTCTCCACTACTTCATTATTCACAATGAATATGCACACTAACCGAAGTTAGCAAATTAAATCTTTTAATCCATCTTTTATAACGATCTGCCCTTCCTAAGACATCTCCCATCGGGAATGCTTCTAGTAGGACCCGATCTTAACATTTAAACCAAAAAGAATAAACCTCAGCAACACTACGAACCATCGCTAAACGGCTCTCAAGCCAAGCCTCTTACGGTCAGACGATCTCGCTGCATGGGCATATAATACTTCTCAGCACCACTACGAACCATCGCTAAACGGCTCTCAAGCCAAGCCTCTTACAGTCAGACGATCTCGCTGCGTGGGCATAATATAATACTTGTGTGCCTCATCCTTAACCATGCAATTCTTTACATACATAACTATAGATATGACAATTCTTCTTTGTATCATTTCCAATAATTTCATAAAATTATTGAAATTACATTATCTCCAATAAATGTGTTTTAGGTTTTATTGAATAGGATTGGAAGTGAATGAATTCTTGATGGCAAAAATGTCATTAGACTCTCGCACATGTGAGAGTTATCATTCAGGCGACTTAAGAAGTCTTGTCTATAAGGAGCCCTCTCGCTCAAGTGAGAACTGTCTTGTTCAAGCGAGGGAATCACCATTTTTAGAAGGCACCTATGGCTCAAGCGATAGCTGTCTCGCTTAAGAAAGAAAACAACCAGTTTTCTTTGTGCACATCTCAGCTCGGGTGAGAACTGTCTCGCCCAAGCGAGAAAACCAGTTTTCTCTGGACACTTCTCGCTCAAGCGAGAGATGTCTTGCTCAAGCAAGAAAAGCCTGAAACTTAGTTAAATTTCTTTTCTCAATGAAAAGTTTTCTCATTTATAACACATGTTTTTAAGCCTTGAATATAACAATTATCACATACATATATAATTCTTAGAACAGTTATTCCAGCAATATTAAACATGAATAATCATGGCATCTTCATACATAAACATAACCTAACATAATTCGGCATAAGAAATATTGTTGTACTTAATCCAAACAAAATATACAATTGATTAAGTACAAGCTTTCTTAATACCCAAGACAACTCCAAACTTATGAGGGAGTTTGGAGGTCCTGAAGCATATTCCTGAAGCATATTCGGACACTATTGTGTCACGATGTTTTCTCCCTCACCTGAGTGTGTTGTGCATATTGTTTCCTCGATTCTAGGTGAGCTTAATTCGTCGGGTCTCTTGTTGAACTCTTCATCACGCCAAAATCAAAATAACGCTAATTAGGTCACTTTGATAATTATTATTCTTACGAAATAACATTTTATGCGAAAATAAAACTTCCAATCTAAAATGAACTTAATCGCTTTCATTCATCTGATTCAAGGTTAGGTATTTCTTGAATCATCATTTATCATTGAAAGTCTTACAATACAACGACACTTTCTAAAGTAATTTTTAACAAAACTTATAACGAAATTATGTCATAATCTATGGATAGACACCATGTTAGTTCCCAAGAAAGAGAGGTGGTTCGTAAAGACACACTTAAAAACCAAGTATTTCCTTAGGCAAAATTTTTCTAGACATGTATTTCCACTTCATTACATTTTTCCGGTAATGATAACTATTCATAAAATTTATCTTTTGCAAGTACAACATTTTTATTAAGATTAACCTTTTTAAGTAAGATTATTAAGCTAGACTTACCATTTTAAAGTAAGCCAACTTAAACAAAATCAATACTTTTAAATTAAGACTTTTTAAGTCAATCTTACCACTTTAAAGTAAGCTAACTTAACCAAGATCAACACTTTTAAATCATTTTTCTATCTAAGACTTCATAACACTTTAGATTTATAAAGTCAAGACTTTTTAGGTCAATCTCCTCATTTAAAGTATGCTACTAAAGAAAACACAACTAATTTCATGATCATCTCAACACCTCCAAATTTTAGGATAACCTCAAGGGTTAATAGGTGTTTATTTCATAGTCATGAACTATAAATCATAAGTTAACATTTTTACTACTTTACTATCCAAAACTTCATAACACTTTAAGTTTATGAAGTCAAGACTTTAATAAATCATCTTTTATCCCAAATCATTACTTTAACTTAATCAAAGAATAACATATGCTAAACAACCTTTTACACATAATACCATTTAAAAATGAAATTTTTTCAACAAAACTCATAAATATTTTGAACTTTCAAGAATAGACATAAACTTTTCTTAAAAACAATAAAAGTTTCTTTGATGTTCAAATCATCACCTTTAAACACATTCAAATACTAACAATAATTTCAAATATTTATAAATCAAATAAATTCATCTAACCTTGTCCAAAGATATAGTTTTTCCATCTAAGAACAAGAAAGAAATTTGAAGTTTTATATAAGTCAAAAACTACACAAATGTTCATATGATTTCATTGTCATCCCCTTTAGTCATGACTTACAAAATATTTAAAGAAAACCAACATAAACTCAACTTCATGAATAACTTGCTAAGAGATCATGATTTTCTTGTGGTGTGTGTGGAGAAAAATTGAGAAGACAAAAAGAGAAAGAATACCTTAAATTTCTATAGGAGAATTAGTGTAAAAATGAGATGATGGGGTGAGTTATTTATATGAGAGCCTCACCCTCTCTCTCAAATATGAAAATTAATGAGAGGAAATCTAGGTTTAGGCTAGCTTAGGTGATGTATCTAATGGTGGACTGAGGAGATTTGGTGAGTGATTTAGGGGATTATGGAAGCTTTGACTTTGCTTGTTTGACAAGCCATCGACCCATCATGTGATTAATACTCCGACTTGAATGATGTGACGTGATTTGTCAATTGAAGTCATACCCAATTATTACCGGGTAACTTCGTCCAGAAATATACGAACTATCGATTTAGGTTTTTTGCCTGAAACGTCGAAACTTGAATTTTGAGGTGAAAAATACCTAGAGATGAGTTACAGAAAAACTTGGTGTCTATTTTGACTAAAAATAATATTTTGAAGCCAACGATGAAATCGTAATTCGATTCGAAGTTATGGAACTTAAAAACTGGGCGAAAACTCGATAAAACGACCCGAAATCGTCTCGGAAACTTTTATTCTCCAAAACTTTTGAAAAAATAGGGAAAGCAAGAATATTATATTACAAGACTAAAACTCAACTGAGGTTTAGCCTAAAACATTACTGATTTATTTCTATAATTAATTCATTAACAACTAGTACTTAATTAAATATGCTCGAAAAAACACGGTGTTACAATCCTCCCCAACTTATCGAATTATCATCCTCGAAAATAAAACGTACCTTCTAATAAAACATATGGGGAACTGATTCCTTCATGCCACTTTCGACCTCCCAAGTAGCATCTTCTCCATTCGTCTCACTCCAAATGACCTTAACTACGGCGATTTCCTTGCCTCGTAGAGTTTTCACACTCCGATCGAAAATTCTCAATGGCAAAGTCTCGAAAGTGAGATTATCCTTTAGCTGAATTGAGTTGGGTTCAATGACATACGACGGGTCACTAATGTATTTTCTGAGTTGGGGCACTTGGAAGACATTATGTAGGTTTGACAGCAAAAGGGGCAAGGCTATTTGGTAAGTTATCGGTCTAACTTTTCTAATGATTTGGTATGGCCCTATGAACCTAGGGGTAAGCTTATGGGATTTAAGCACTCTCCCATTTCCAATTATTGGACCACCCTCATAAACACATGATCTCCTTCTGCAAAGATCAGAGGGGTTCTTCTCTTGTCACAATTCGGTCCGAAATTCCTCTAAGGTCCGTAGGAATTTCCTTGAGGCATGGCACTTTTGAGTGCGGCATTCCTTGCCTTCACAATTACTATATTTAATCTCTTCATAATTACTATATTTAATCTCTTGGAAAAATGGGTAAGATTTTTTTTTTCTTTTCTTCTTTTATGTAACATATAACTTACAAATCATTTTTTTCCATTTTATCTATTCTCTTTCAAGACGTCACATTTTCAAACCTTTGCAGAAATAATTTCTTAATACTTAAAATGTAATTGAACGAAACACAATTATTTTCTAAATACTTCTCATTAATCAATTCTTGAATTTGTAATACGTACACCATGGTTTAAAAAATACAAGGCGGAGTCTATTCTTCGCCCCTAACCAAGACTAAACATACAAATCAAAATAAAATAATGTCGGGGGCGTTGGAATTACAAAAGTACCCTACACAGGTTCTCTATCAAAAGAAAGAAAGGAGCTCCTAAACTGGTGGTGCACTAGAAACCTCACTCAGGTCTTCCTCGATCTCTGAGTCTGAAGAGATCTCTATAACCTCCACCGAATCCTCTATGCAAATTAACTCTACACAGTCATCATCCTCATCCTCCACCACCTCATCTGCTGCCCAATCCATCGAAGGGTTTGTGGTTTACCCCCTAGGCACCGATGAAGTAGTCATGCCTGCTCCTTCCATGCCTCTTGGCGTTGTGTCAGTAGATGAGAATCTTGGTTGGGGCCAGGTCATGGGAACCTCCAATCTGTCTCGTGCCTCAGCTGGTGGGGATGGACCAGCAGGTACGGAGTTTCGCTCTAGTAGGGTGAATGATGCTTCTGGAACTGCGTAATGTGTCGGGAGAGGCAACACAAAGCTATCACATACGAGATCCAATTCCAGGTCGCAGGGACCAGTGTAGGTGTATATGTTTCCTTCAACGCTCCATGCCCCCTCCTCGGACATGGTAAAGCGGTAGCCCCTGATCATCATCGATCTGTCCATCTAAACATGGATTTATACGAGTACACCAGAAAGAAAGAGAGGGAGTAAAATATCTAATGAAAAACTTATCATTGACGTCTTGGAATTATACAGAATATCACCCCAAGACAAAAAACAAGTATAGATATATCATATGATCATACACGCATGTATTAATGATGAATGAAGTATAAAACTTAAGATGTTAGAATCAATATCGATAAATACCATGTATGCATGCTATATGCATATGTCCAACATCTTTACACCATTATCCTCCCAACAACTACTCGGAAATAACCGAGAGTACAGGTCCCAAAACATGTCGATTTGATCGCACCAAAACTTATTCCTCGCAATGATATTATATGATCAATCTGTTCCCACAGAACTGTCCATTTCAGGATGGTGTCATATCAAGTACTTTCTGGGCATCCCTCTCATCGATCCTGATTGCAAAGAGGGGTTGTTAGAGATCGTCTAGTTTGTGATGTGAGCACTGTCTGATCCAACAGAATACCTCATCCAGGAATTCATGAGACTCGTCTCACCTAGACTTTCCCTCAAGACTTTGTTGACGAATCACCGCCATTGTCGTCCCCTCATCATCTCGGGGCTCATTCGTCTCCCGTAAATTTCCTCTCCACTACTTCATTATTCACAATGAATATGCACACTAACTGAAGTTAGAAAGTTAAATCTTTTAATTCATCTTTTATAACGATTTGCCCATCCTAAGACATATCCATTGGGAATGCTTCTATTGGGACCTGATCTTAACATTTAAACCACGGAGAATAAACCTCAACACCACTACGAACCATCGCTGAATCACCCTGGACGGCTCTCAAGCCAAGCCTCTTACGGTCAGACAATCTTGTTGCATGGGCATATAATACTTCTCAACACCATTACGAACCATCGTCGTATCACCCTGGATGGCTCTCAAGCCAAGCCTCTTACGGTCAGACGATCTCGCTACGTGGACATAATATAACACTTGCGGGTCTCGTCCTTAACCATGCAATTCATTACATACATCACTTTAGATATGGCAACTCTTCTTTGTATCATTTCCAAGAATTTCATATAATTATTCATCATTACAACATTTACTTATTGAAAGAACATTATCTCCAATAAAGGTGTTTTAGATTCTATTGAATAGGATTGGAAGTGNTCCAATAATTTCATAAAATTATTGAAATTACATTATCTCCAATAAATGTGTTTTAGGTTTTATTGAATAGGATTGGAAGTGAATGAATTCTTGAAGGCAAAAATGCCATTACACTCTCGCACATGTGAGAGTTATTGTTTAGACGACTTTAGAAATCTTGTCTGTATGGAGCCCTCTTGCTCAAGCGAGAGCTGTCTTGCTCAAGCGAGGGAATCACCATTTTTATAAGGCACTTGTGGCTCAAGCGAGAGTTGTCTCGCTTAAGAAAGAAAACAACCAGTTTTCTTTGTGCACATCTCAGCTCGGGTGAGAACTGTCTCGCCCAAGCGAGAAAACCAGTTTTCTCTGGACACTTCTCGCTCAAGCGAGAGATGTCTTGCTCAAGCAAGAAAAGCCTGAAACTTAGTTAAATTTCTTTTCTCAATGAAAAGTTTTCTCATTTATAACACATGTTTTTAAGCCTTGAATATAACAATTATCACATACATATATAATTCTTAGAACAGTTATTCCAGCAATATTAAACAGGAATAATCATGGCATCTTCATACATAAACATAACCTAACATAATTCGGCATAAGAAATATTGTTGTACTTAATCCAAACAAAATATACAATTGATTAAGTACAAGCTTTCTTAATACCCAAGACAACTCCAAACTTGTGAGGGACTTCGGAGGTCCTGAAGCATATTCGGACACTACTGTGTCACGATGTTTTCTCCCTCACCTGAGTGTGTCGTGCATATTGTTTCCTCGATTCTAGGTGAGCTTAATTCGTCGGGTCTCTTGTTGAACTCTTCATCATGCCAAAATCAAAATAACGCTAATTAGGTCACTTTGATAATTATTATTCTTACGAAATAACATTTTATGCGAAAATAAAACTTCCAATCTAAAATGAACTTAATCGCTTTCATTCATCTGATTCAAGGTTAGGTATTTCTTGAATCATCATTTATCATTGAAAGTCTTACAACACAACGACACTTTCTAAAGTAAAGTTTTAACAAAACTTATAACCTTATAACGAAATTATGTCATAATCTATGGATAGACACCATGTTAGTTCCCAAGAAAGGGAGGTGGTTCGTAAAGACACACTTAAAAACCAAGTATTTCCTTAGGCAAAAATTTTCTAGACATGTATTTCCACTTCATTACATTTTTCCGGTATTGATAACTATTCATAAAACTTATCTTTTGCAAGTAGAACATTTTTATTAAGATTAACATTTTTAAGTAAGATTATTAAGCTAGACTTACCATTTTAAAGTAAGCCAACTTAAACAAAATCAATACTTTTAAATGCGAGGTAATCACCAATTTTATAAGGCACATGTGGCTTAAGCGAGAGCTGTCTCGCTTAAGCAAGAAAACAACTAGTTTTCTTTGTGCATATTTCAGCTCAGGCGAGAGTTGTCTCGCCCAAGCGAGAAAACCCGTTTTCTCTTGACACTTCTCGCTCAAGCGAGAAAAGCCTGAAGGTAACATATGTGTTGATTTTAGGATAACCTAAGGTAACATAGGTGTTGATTTCATAGTCATGAACTATAAATCATAAGTTAACACTTTCACTACTTTACTATCCAAAACTTCATAACACTTTTAAGTTTATGAAATCTAGGCTTTAATAAATCATCTTTTATCCCAAATCATTTCTTTAACTTGGAAATCAAATAATAACATATGCTAAACAACCTTTTACATATAATACCATTAGAAATGAATTTTTTTCAACAAAACTCATAAACATTTTGAACTTTCAAGAATCGACATAAACTTTTCTTAAACATAATAAAAGTTCCTTTGATGTTCAAATCATCACCTTTAAACACATTCAAATACTAACAATAATTTCCAATATTTCTAAAGCAAATAAAGTTATCTAACCTTGTTCAAAGATATAGTTTTTCCTCTAAGAACAATGAAGAAATTTTAACTTTTACATGAGTGAAAAACTACACAAATGTTCATATGATTTCATTATCATCCCCTTTAGTCATGACTTACAAAATATTTAAAGAAAACAAACATAAACTCAACTCAATGAATAACATACTAGGAGATCATGATTTTCTCATGGTGTGTGTGGAGAAAAATGGAGAAGAAAAAAAGAGAAAGAATACCTTAACTTTCTTTAGGAGAATTAGTGTAAAAATGGGAGGATGGGGTGAGGTATTTATATGAGAGCCTCACCCTCTCTCAAATCAGAAAATTAATGAGAGGAAATCTAGCTTTAGGCTAGCTTAGGTGATGTGCCTAATGGTGGTAGAGTGAGGAGATTTGGTGAGTGATTTAGGGGATCATAGAAGCCTTGACTTTGCTTGTTTGACAAGTCATTGACCCATCATGTGATTAATACTCCGACTTGATTGATGTGACGTGATTTTGCAATTGAAGACGTGCTCAAGTATTACCGGGTAACATTTTCCGGAAATATACGATCTACCGATTTATGTTTTTTTGCCCGAAATGTCGAAACTTGAATTTCGAGGTGAAAAATACCTAGATATGCGTTAAAGACAAACTTGGTATCTATTTTGACTAGAAATAATATTTCGAAGCCAACGGAGAAATCGGAATTCGATTCTGCATTACGGAACTCAAAAACTGGGAGAAAACTCGATAAAACAACTCGAAATCGTCTTAGAAATTTTTATTCTCCAAAAATCTTGAAAAAATAGGGCAAGCAAGAATATTATAATACAAGACTAAAACTCAAAGGAGGTTTAGCCAAAAAATTACTGATTAATTTCTATAATTAATTCATTAATAACTAATTACTTAATTAAACGTGCTACACGGTGTCATGAACCACAAAAAAATCAAAAATATAAACACATTCAAAAATATAAACACGATGTCCAGCTCATTTACAAAAATATAAAAAATTCAAAACCACAAAAAATTTGAAAAGTGCATTTTTTAGATGTCCCAAAACCAATTTTATCTTCAATTATTTAATTACCAACTATTCTAAATTCAATTAGTAGTTTTAATTTCAATAAAAACACATTTACTTGTATGATTTAAGATTCTTATGGCAATTACAAACTTATAAACAGTGAACATGTAACATAAAGAAAGTGGAAAGTTCAAACTTTCTATCTTTCTTTAATCCACCAACGATTTCCTACTTTTTAGTTTTTACTTTATTTTTCTTCATTGAATCTTCTGTAACCCTCTACTCTATTCCATACGTTTTTATTCCCATGAAAACTGAAACAGTCCAATCTAATTCAAGAGACATTATTACACATAGGAGCAAGTTTTGGCTCTTCACCACCCAATTTTATTATGTTGCGGGGCCACTTTTAATATTATTGTATTTGTTATATACTTCACTGCTAGCTATAAAGAGCACATGAAAATTAGGTGATCGGTTTTTTTTTTCTCTTCACTCTCCTCATCCTCCAACCACCAACAATCTCCTTACATCCATAAGAGAACAAATAAAAAGCAAAAGCCACTCTCTGCTCTCCCTTTATTTGTTCTTAAACACAACTCCTGAATACACATAAACACAATGATCACTCTTCTTCTTATTTAGTCTCATATCCTTTCTTCTCCCCCTTGCTCCTCAAACACTACCTTATCAAATAGATTGCTGCACAAATAAACCAGAAAATCATTCCATAGGAAAGTCACTTTCATCATGTCCATAACAAGCTAGTCTTCATCTTCTTTAACCTATAAAGAGAGACCATTCAGTAATGAGATTTCATGGTCTCGCTACAAAGAGAACAAGCTATCATATACAATAATAAAAAAAGAGAACTCAGGAAGAGATTACAACACAGAAAGGGGGATATGCATGCACAACCATAAGAAAAATCAGAGAGCAAAGGAAAGAGATTTTCATAGCAGAAAAAGCATATAAGAGGTAGAGGTATTCTGAAAAGGCAGGAAGTACCACTTTGCATACAGGGTAAAAGGGAGCATTGGGCCAATCAACTAAAAAGGGAAGGCTCAAAAGGATAAAGGGAGAGACTTTTGTACAATACTCCTACTACACACATCCCAGTGTCGACGGTCCTAACAGGTATTGTAGTATCTAGTTCCTCTTATTTTAAGAGCTAATCTTATAAACTAAATTGTTTCTAATTATGAACAGAAAGAGTAGTTACAATATACAAAAGCTTGTTTAACTTTAATCCCTTCATGTAAGGGTGAGGAACCTCCTTGTATGTGATGTTTATTACCGCCAATAGGGGTTTGAATTTATCTTCATCATTATGCCATTAACAAACACGTTAGGATAAGTTGAGAAATTTCTCACCAAGGTTCCATAAAAAAAACTCTTTAAGTAATTCATGTCATACCTTTCTTTTACCACACAATGATCAAATAAAATCCACACAGAGTTTTTATCCATATTCGGAAGCTTGATAATTAATTAGCATCAAGAGTAAGACTCTTACCCTACAGCGGTGGATTGAGCCACTGTTGAGCCTTCTTGGCTGTCCCGGTGTGACCATACAGCACCACGCCAATGGCCAGGACCTCCGTCGAGTTGGTATCACAATGAGAAGATGAAGAAGGCGACCATATTTTTCTCTCCAACCAGTTTTGAATGCACGAAAGCTAGAACTTCCCCTTCGCCGTTGTCTTCCATCACCCAACTGAACCATCATAACCACCATAACCATCATGATTCCTCTTTCACCAAATCAAACCACCATAAACCACCGAGAGTGGGAACCGAACCACCATAAGCCATCGAGAACGGCACAATCTCAGTCATCGCGAGCTACCGCAACTCGCCACAAACCGTCACCATCGCCGTCGAAGGAGTGAAGAAGTAGGGAGGCTAGGGATTGAAATCCCCTTTCTAATTTGAGGGTCAAAGAACCCGTATGGGGTGACCCCTCTCTTACTTCTTTATTTCACTTACCCTTTATTCATTTACTTACACTTTTGTTTTTTTCTAGTTAATTTATCTATGTAGTTGTTTGTTAATGTATTTGTTTTACTCATTCTTTATTTAGTTCATTTTAAATGTTTAACAAAATAAGAGTCCACCTACTTATTGTTTTTTTTACTAAGTTAAAATTGAAGATTCACCATTATGAATTATTAGCTCCTTATTTATCCCAACGTGTTGTTAAGAATTTTAATATGAAAATTTGAGATTTAATCATCCTTTAAAAAATCGATTTGAGATTAGATATAATGTGGACATTAATTTTTCTGCTTCATCAATCTCGCAAACAATTAAATTTCAATTAATTTTCGAAAACCTATTTTTATTACTTAATTCTATAATTATAAAAAACTCAATACTATATTAGTAAATAAGTTAAATATGAAACTTTTATAGTGGGGTTATGATTCGAGCCGTCTCTAACTTCTCTGAAGAATGGGAAGAAGGTCTACGATCAATATCATCTCGAAGCTATTAATTTCCTATACATAAAATGATTTCCAAACCTATTTTATTACTTAATTCTATAATTATAAAAAACTCATCACTATATTATTAAATAAGTTAAATATGAAATATTTATAGTGAGGTCATGATTCGAGTCGTCTCTAACTTCTCTGAAAATTAGAAGAATGTCTACAACCAATATCATCTCTAAGCTATTAATTTCGTATATAGAAAATAATTTCCAAAACTATTTTATTATTTAATTCTATAATTATAAAAGTAACTCAAGTACTCAACACTATATTATTAAATAAGTTAAATTGAGGTTATGGTTCAAGTTGTCTCTAACTTCTCTGAAAACGAGAAGAAAGTTTACAACCAACACTGTCTCTAAACTATTAATCCTATATATAATTAATAAACTATTTTATCACTTAATTTCATGTATGAAAAATTGTCCCTAACAATTTTATCACCAAATTAATTATGAAATTTTTATAGTAAGATCCTGGTTCGAGTTGTCTCTAACTCCTCTAAAAACGAGGAGAAGGTCTACGACCAACACCATTTCTAAACTATTAGTTTCATCAAATCGAAACAATTATATATTTTAAACAATTTCAAATTAATCAATTCAATAAATCAATACTTCGAACCTATCAGTATTTTTCAAATCACTAACAATCAACCAAAGTAACTAAACAATACTAGAATTATGTAGTCTTGATTTCCCCTATTGCACCCGGAGATACGTAGGAGCAAGATAATCTCTTGTCAGATGCAAATATAAATATAAAAATATTTTATTTTATTAATTGAATTTTAAATGAATAGTTTTTAAGGGTATAAAAATCTGTGTGATTAGCGAGGGTACCGTTTTAATACGGGCGGACGAGGTGTTAATACCTTCCCCGATCTGTAATCGACTCTCGAATTCAGAATCCCTATTCAAAGACCATATTATCCTAATTGGGCATAAACTAGAGTTTTCTACGTTTTAACCACAAAAAACGTAGTGGCGACTCCAAATCAATCGGAAGAGGTAGAAATCGAGTTCACCTCACCCTAAGTCGCACGGCCGGTCTTCCAACCGAAAATCGGGTCGCGACAGGTGTTACAGACACAAGTTTGTCAATAACTCATCTCTAGATATTTTTCACTCCGAAATCCAAGTTTCGACATTCTAAAACCCTAAATCGGGAGATTATTAATCTCCGGTCAAGTTTTAGCCAACAACACTCGGGCATGGTTTTAATTATGATGTTTCATCGCATTAGTCACATCACTCATTCTTGAGTCAAGCTTGTTTGTTGAATAAGCAAAAGTACAACCACTTTATCACTAGGATTTCAATCACTTACATAATCCCCTAAATCACTCATTCACTCCCTTACACACATCATGGCCTTTGATATTCCCAAATCTGATTTCTCCTCTATAAATAAAGCACCATTGGCCTTGAGGGAGCTCACTTTCCCTCCTCATTTTCTGTCTTTAAGTCATAAGCATTTATAGTAGATTTCAAGGTATTTTCTCCAACTTTGCTTCTTAATCTCTTAAGGTCTAGCCATTAGATGTTTATATATTTTTAGTATGTGGTTTATATGTAGTTAAGAACATTTTCAACCGTGAAATCTCCAAATAATCTTCCTAACTCTTTATGTAATCAAAACCCTAAGACTTGTGCTTTCTTGAACTTAAATGAGCTTTTTCACACAAAGTTGTTCTCACTTCCCACCATTTTTGCTTTAGCTTTAGTTTCTTGCATGATAATATTTTAGGAATTCAAAATAAACCCCTTATTTAACATGAACAAGTCGTGACCTTATTGATGTTTTTAGTGGTGAGTTTTACCTCCATTTATGTTAAGACTTAACCCTTGGAGTTTAGGTGGTTAATGGAGAAACTTTCTTCCTTAAAAAGTCATCTTTGATACCATAGACTCCTTGTTGTTCATGGGGTTGTTTTTAATGTTTTGGATCTAAGTATTTGATTCATTTTAGTTAAAGGGTGTGATTATGTAATCAAATGAACCATTAAGGAGTTTTTAAACCATGTAAAACTTGGATTTTTCCACTTGATTTAGGCTTGAAGAAAGCCATAGCCTTGGACAAGATTACATGTATTTATTTTTCTGTTTTTTAAGTTAAAATGATTATGAGTTAAGTGGAAATTTTGTTGAAAAAGTGTTAAGTATTAAAATATTTCTAGTAAATTATTATATTTTAATTTCCAAGTTAAAGTAATAATTTGGAATGAAAAAGTGATTTACAGTCTTAACTTTATAAACTTAAGTGTTATAAAATCTTGGATTTTACTTAAGTTAAAGTGTTGATTTGCTTAAGGAAAGCTTACTTTAAAGTGGTAAGTTTAACTTAATAAAACTTGAGTTAAAGTAATGGTTTTAATTAAGTTAGCTTACTTTAAATTGGTAAGTTTAACTTAAGAACTCTCAATTTAAATTAGTAACTTGGATTAAGTTAGTTTAATTTAAAGTGGTAAGTTTGACTTCCGAAGTCTTGATTTAAAGTGTTGACTTTAATTAAGTTGGCTTACTTTAAAGTTGTAAGTGTGACTTAGAAAGTCTTAATTAAAATGTTGATCTTAATAAGAATATCTTACTTGTAAAAGAGAAGATTTATGAATTGTTCTCATTAACGGAAGAATTTAATAGAATGGAAATGTATGTCTAGGAAAGTTTTGTCTAAGGAAAGACATGATATTTAAGCGTGTCGATTACGATCCACCTCTCTTTCCTGGTAACTAACATGATGTATATTCATAAACTATAATATGATTCCAGTATAAGAACATTATTGATTTTATTCGAGTAAGCTCGTATTGATTTCAGTATGAAAAATCATACAGTAAGGTATTGATTTTAGAAAGGATGCCTTACTTGAGAAAAATATAAGTTAAGTTTTTGCATAAGTGTCATCATGTAGGAATTTTATTTATCAAGTATTCTAATTAAGGTTTATCTTGCTTTCTGCCGTTATGCTGGCGAAATTTCTATAGTTGCACCATATACCATACACTCACCTGATGTCGAAGAAGCTTTCTGTGTGGAATTATCAGGTGGGGTAGAATACATCGTGACACAGTGATGTTAGAATATGACTTCCAAATCTCCTAAACTACCTCAGAAGTTTGGAGTTGTCTTGGTATTAAGAAATCTGGTACTTAATCAATTGTCTATATGTTAACTACCTCAGAAGTTTGGAGTTGTCTTGGTATTAAGAAATCTGGTACTTAATCAATTGTCTATATGTTAGGATTAAGTACTTATGATCTCTTAAGTCATATCGTTTAAGTTATTTTTATATATAGAATAATATTGTGGTTATCCATGGATGAAAATTAATCAAATAACCATAGTGAGGAATAATCAATTAACACTTAACTTAATCGATTAATAATACTCTATAAATCCCCTTGTCTGATGGACATAATTGGTTATAAGGACTGTTAATCGATTATCGATGTCATAAGAAAAATTCTTTTAGCTAATGTAAATAGGAATAATTGATTAACCTTTTGTATAATCAATTATAAGCGTTATAAAATCGTCTAAATGACGGAAAACATGTGAATACGAGTAATACAAGATAAAATACTATAAAAGGGATTAATATCCCAAAGGTGAAATAAATACCTATCATTAGAGAATAAGTAAAATGTTATCTACTGATAGTATGAGATGTTGACGTTAAGGGCGAGGCCCAAAAGGTTGATGTTTTCCAAGCAGCGAGATCATGTGACCGTAAGTGGCTTGGCCAGTGGGTCGTCGAGGGTGATTCAGCGAAAGTTCGTAATGGTGAGGATATTATTCCTCTATCGTGTTAAGACTTAAGATCGGTTCCCAAAAGAAGCATTTCGTTTGGAGATGTCTTAGGTTGGGCCGATTATGTAAGAATCAACAATGATTAAAAGATTTAATCGGCTACCCTCTGTTAGTGTGCATACTCAATATCAATAATGAAGTAGTGGAGAGGAAAGTTACGGGAGACGAATAAGCCCCAAGATGTTGAGAGGGACGGCGATGGCGGTGATGCGTAAACAAAAGCCTTGAACTAGAGTCTAGGTTAGAAAGACCCCATGTATTCCTGGATGAGGTATTCTATTAGATTCACCAGTTCTCACAGCGCAAACTAGACAATCTCTGACAACCCTTTTTTGCAATAAGGATCAATGAGAGGGATGACCAGAAAGTGTTTGATACGACACCGTCATGAAATAGACATTTACTTTGGAACATATGGATCACATATCCCTGTGAATAATGAATTGGTGCTTTCAAATCGGATTGTTATGGGACATGTACTCTCGGTTATTTTTGAATAGTTTATTGGGAGGATATTGGCGTAAGGATGGATGAATCAAGAATATTATTCATTTATTTTAATCGTGGATATCCATCCTCATATCCTGAGTACAAACATCATTCATCATTGGCAGTTATGTATGTGATAACATGTTACGTCTGTTATTTGTTTTTATGTCTTGGTGTGATATTTTCTGTAATTCCACGCCGTCAATGAATAACATTCATTAGATGTCTTACTCCCCCTTCTTGTCTTGTGTACTTGTACATTGTTTTCTTTAGATAGATAGATCCATGATTTGCTGCCACCATTTCACGATGCTCCAAGAAGGAGCAATGAGGGTTGAGGGCAACCGTTATATCTACACTAGTCCCTACGACCTAGAGGTGGAGCTTCATAGTGATGGCAAAATGATGCGTTTTCCACCATACTGCATGGTTCTAGAGTCTCGTGGACTCTACCGAGACTAGCACCTGCTACCCCATCGATTCAGTCTTCAACCCCCAGGGTACCCCCTACTATTGGACCAATGTACTCCGATGAGCCTCTTGGAGAACGTCTTTCCCCAGTCATGGGAAAGAGGAGGAGATCTCCAGATCGTGCTGAGGAGGCCAATAAGGCCATGGATATTGTTGGGCCATCAAGGAGACGCTCGATGTGGGATGACAAGGGGAACTCTACCGGGTCAGAGAGGGACATGTTGGGCTCTGCTTTTGAGTTGCTAGAGGAAGTTGAGGCTGAAGATGAGGCTGAGGATGAGGATGATGTTGATGACTGCGTTGAGTTAGTGTGCATCAAGCACTCTATAGAGGTGGTGGATCTGACCTTGGTCTCTGACTTTGAGGAGGATCCGAGTGAGGGCTCTAGTGGCCCACTAGTGTAGGAATTGTTTTCTAGGAGCTGCGTCTCCATTTTGATTTTTGGTTTAGGTGGTCTGTGTAGATATTGATGTAATGCTGACGCCCTTAGCTATTTCGTACTTATTTACATTTCAGTCCTTTAGATGGGGAATGTTTTATATCTGCCTTGTATTTTGCTACTAAAAAGATTACTTGACAAAGCAACACCTGTTATATGTGTTGCTTGGTCAAGTTCATAGTAATTGAAAGAAGTATTCAGAAAATGTGTTGTATCGATTTCAGTTAATATTCCGCATTTAATTTCTGCAATCAGTTATGAAAATGTGACGTCTTGAAAAGGAAACGGATGTAAGGAAACGATATTACTTATACAATTTTATTAAAAGGAAAAAATTCTAAATAATTAAATATAGTAATGAAGAAATGATTTTTCGGGGCGTTACATCACGTGGTGAAATCGCTCATAGTTGTGATCTAAAACATGACATGTTATGTTCTTCGCTTAGTACGAATTGTGTGTTTTATGAACTATCATGTTTTTGATAAACTGTCCATATGTGTCTAGTTATTCGGTATTTATGGATGGAATGATTAATATTTCCTGGTGTAGACAAGGAGGTTATATAATGATTGATGGCTATAAAAATGGGTGCTTCTAAGTATTTTGTTTGGAAGAATGGATGACTTTGATTGAAATTAGGTGAGAGTAGATATGAGTAGGTGAGAGTATGTTATATGTGGATGTTGGTCACTACTTAGACAAGTTAAACCTTAATGGAAGATTAATTTTATAGGTGGTAAGGTAAGTTTGGGATATGCTTGTTAGATGATATTTGAATTTATAAAGCATTATTTTATGTAAGATTTAACTAGTTTCATTTTATTTGAGTTAATCTATAATTTATGTTATATTTTTTTGTTATAGTTGGGCCATTATTGCAATAAATTGTTCGGACTCATATCTTCTAAATTTAAAAAAAATTAATTTTATTTTTATTCTCTTTCTAGACAATTATTTTGAAATGGATTAAGTAATTATTTCCAGAATTTTTTATTATTAATAAAAAAATTCTCTCAAAATAGTAAATTAAATTAGAAAGAAAACAAATCATGATTGTATTTAATTTAAAAAACACATTTTACTTTAAAATCACATCTTCTCATAATTATTAAAAATAAATAATTTCGTTATTTATTTATTTTTAATAGTAGTTTAAAATTAATAATTTCAACTTTAAGAAACTTCCAATGGCTAATACTATATCTCATCCTTAGTATATGACACTTTCAACTAAATTGCACGTGACAATAAAAAAATAGTTATTTTTTAAATATTTTTAAAAATTTCAATCTTACCCTTATTTAATATTCTTCATTAATTAATATTTTCAGTCAAAAAGTAGTCATAGTAAAAGCTATTAAGATGGACAAATGGAGAAAAAATAATAAATGTTGCATAAAAAATTTAAACTCACCTATAAAAAGGACATAACAACTTTCTAAAATACATCTTAAAGTATAGACCAGAAAATAATGTAGAAATAATCTGGATCAATAAAATTCAACACATTTAAGAAAAAATATTAATATGGGAATCAATTAATTTTAGGATATAACTTATCAAAATTGGATATAAACATTAATGACATTAGCTTTTATGATTAATTAAATAATCATGTTACCAACTTTCTTTTCACAATTTTAATATCAAATGTTTCTATTAAACCTTTAGATAATCAAAATATATATTTTTTGGTATTATTATGAGTATCCCTCATTCTATGGGTAAGGAATTAATCTTTTTTGGAGTGTGTGACTGTATTTTCAAACAAGTATTGCTTCCAAGAAACAAGTAGGGCTAGAAACGAGTCGAACCGAGTCAAACCAGAATTCAGCTCAGTTTAGCTCGATAAGGATTGACTCAGTTCGAAACTCGACTCGAGTTTGATACGAGTTATTTCTTTAGCTCGAATTCGGCTCGGTTAAAGTTCGCGAACCATTCGGTTCAGTTTGAATGGTTCATTTGGACAACTCAAATAATTAATTAAAATTTGAAAAATACTTCAAAAGGTTATATATATATATATATAATCTTTTTTATATATATAATAACAATAAATATAAAAAATAATGTATGAATCATAATAAACATAAAAATTAGTTTATATAAATAAATATATATATATATATATATATGTATATATATAAATAAATAAATACATAATTATATATATATATATATCGAGCTAGCTCATGAACTTAACGAGCCGAACTAAAAGCTAAATAACGAATCGAGTTTTGAACGAATACCGAGTTGACTCGGTTCATTACAAGCCCTATTTATAAGGTCTTGTTACACTACTAGACCAATAAATTGTTGATTCTCCATTAAAAACTTCTATATTGTAGGCACTTGAAATTTTGTAAAATCTTTCATTTAAATAAATAATATTGAAATCATAGAGACTCTGTTTATCAAAAAAAAAATTGACGGAAAAATAATTACTTAACCAAATTTAACAATTAATTGTAAATGTGAGAAGGTATATATGAAGCAACGATATGAAAACTTCATACATCTGTGTCCCTATAATCGATGTAATTTTAGTATTGATAATGAATTTGAAGCAACCATATGAAAACTTCACCAAGCAATACAATTGCTGAACTAATTTGTAAACTGTCTTGATTTGCCCTTTTAAATAAATGAAAGTTTAGAGTGATTTAAACCTTCAAAATTTTGTTTCATAATAAATTAGATTAATATGGAAAGCTAACCAGATGATTTAAAATTTAAAAAAATGAAAAGACACTACTTCAATGTTTTACTTCATTCAAATTCAAAAAATATAGGCGTTACTCCAATATAATTATATATTGTTAATTATATATAATTATTAATTATATATGATATCATTTCTTCCCATCATACAGTTTAATAGATTAAACCTTATACGTTTGACGTATAATTTATTTTTCATAAGAGACAAAACTCATTTAGTTTCCTAACGAACATAGTGCCCATTTGATCTTTCAAGAACTTATTTAGAAGAAATAATCTTTAACGAAGTAAGTTAGTTGACCATACAATTTTTTGGGGGACCGGGGATCCAAATGATGTTTGACTTGGAATATTTTAATATGGGACCAATTTAAAATATTTTAAAGTATAATAACACAAGTAAAAACTTTACGTTGTAGACACTTGAGAACTTGTAAAATATTTCATTTAAAAAATGTTATTAAAATCATAGAGACTAACTTTACAAAAAAAAAAATTGTTGATACGAACGTATTTACTTAACCTAATTTAATAATTAATTGTAAATTTGGGAAGGTATAACTTACAATTAAATAGAAAGATTTGATATTAAAACTGAAAATAAAGTTGGTAACAAGATTATTTAATAAAAAACACTATATCATTGATGTTATTTATACCCAACCTTGGTAAGTTATGTCCTAAAGTGTATTGAAGAAGATTTCCAAATTAATATTTTTCCTTAAATCTGTCGAATTTTATTGATGTATATTATATAAAATTTACATAAATGTGAATCAATAAATCAGTTATATGTTGAGAAATAGTGTTAGTTTCATATAGATGAAAGGTTATAGTTTTTTGCTTTTCTTTTTAATTAAGTTTAAACTTTTTTTTTAAGGCAAGATGCAACACCACCAGAATATATTGACTAGAGAAGGATAAAGGATTACAAGAGACCAAGCATAAGTATATTAGATAACATATATGCATTATAAACTCAATTAAGTTTTTGGAAAATGTCAAAATTGAAGCTCTTTTGTTATGAGTTGTTTATTTCAAAGTTTTCTTATTTTTCTATTAAAATATCAATTCCAATTTTATTCTTCATTTTAAAGTTATATCTCTTCTCATTTACTCTTCTATTAAACTCCATATTAAAAATCAGTGTCATATTACTTTTAAATGTTCTTATTGGTTTTTATTTAATTTTATTTAATTTTTTTGTTGCCTTTGTTATGAAATAATAAAAATTTAAATATATATGATAAATATTAATATATATATATATATAAGAAATATATAATAAAAAATTAAAATAATCACAACATAAATAAATAATCTCATAACATTTTTTATAATTTAATTTTTAAAAAAAAATAATCTTCCTACCTTACCAAAAGAAAAAAAAAATAGCTTATCTTTGGTTTTTAGCTAAAGCACCTAAAAGATATTATAGTCTAAGAGTTTATATCTTACAGTTTATAAAATAAAATTAAAAAGCACACATAATTGTTTATTTTGTTTTTATGACATTTTTTATATAAACATAAAATATTAAGTGAGATAATGGAATAATTTCGTTCAAAAAATTTCAATTTTACTAATGAATAACATAATTCATGTGATAGATGCTGTAGGTGCTAGTGGGTGAGTGTTTATCTAGAAAATATCATTGGATAAATTTTAAACTATTTTTATGTAGTTTATACCAAATCATCACATTTTCGCATAGGTATTGACACAAAATAAGGAACAAGTGATGTACTTTAACGTCATCTAAAATTTGTTTTATAGTAACTAATTAAGTTATGAATGACACTATTTTTTAACCTTGATTGATCTCAAAGGGTCCCAACAAATTATTATTCTCTCTAGTTCTTATTATAAGACACTATCTAGAAAATTTTCATAGTTATTTTTATAAAAAAGTAATATTTTTCTATCAATACTTATTATTTTTTCACATTTAACCCTATTTAAAAATTTGATTATCTTTTTTTGTTTTCAATAAAATTATTAATTAAATAACAATGTTAAATGATGGTAAGATTGTAAATATATATGTACTAGTATGTTCAATTTAGTTAAAAATATCTGATAAATAAGATTTGAATGAGTAAACCATGCATAGTATCTATTTTTCAAAATTATGTTTGATTATTACTAAATGTTTAAAACATAATATCTTATTTACACTTTTCAAAATTTTAAACCATTATTCCAACAAAATATATAAATTCAAATCGAAAGGAAGAAAATCATGATTTGATTTACTTTAAAAAAAATCATGATTTACTTTAATATCACATCGTCTCATGTTTTTATCAAATAAATCATCTTTTTATTAAGTATTTTTTTATTTTTTAATATAAATTTAAATTTTGCAACACATGTAAAATTTGGTGTTCATAGTACGAATGTTTAATGTCCAAATGATATGATGTAATGTAATGGCTAATACTTCCTCTTTATAATAAAAGAATAAAGTATATTATGATATAAGAATAAAGTATATTATGATATAAGTTATTTCCTTCTGTTAGTAAAATTATGATATATGTCTTGTTTCATCATTTTTTATAAAAATATTTTTAAAACTAAACAAAATAATACATATTTTATATTTTTTGTGGTTGAAGGAGATAAGTTATCTCATTATATAAGGAGATACATTATCCCCTTATAATACACTTTCTACTGAATTGCACATAGAAGTAACACGAATTACTTTTCTATTTTTTTTTTAATTTTTATTTTATTTTTAGTATTGTTCATTAATTGATGGTTTCAATGACAACAACAAAAAGGTAGACATAGTCAAAGTTGATGGATAAATTTATACAAAAATAATAAATGTTGCATAAAAATGTAAAATATCTTACAAAAAGTTATACCAATTGTTTTTTAATGTGTGTTATAATAAGGACCAGACACACAGTAATGTATGAAAATAAGCAGCATAAAAGACCTATTTTGGTCCTCAATATTTTTTTTGAGTACCATTTTATATATGAAAATTTTAAAAATAAAAAATGATCCTAAAATATCAAATGTGAATTAAAATAATTCTTTTTATCATTTTATGATTCGTGGTTGTGATTATTTTGACTTACAATTATAATTTGTAAATATTAGTTTGAATTTTGAATTTTCAGAAATCAAATTAATACATATAGAAATTTATAAGGATAAAGGTGAATATTCTTTTTTAATGAATAAAAGTTAATTGAGTTAAGGAAAAATATTAATGCTTCAATTGCATCAAAAACATAATTCATGAAGATTTGGGTCTCTACGATAATTATATCAGCTTTTAAGATTAATTAATTGTATGTCCATATTTCCAATTTTATTTTATTTTTTGGCATGAGTTATTTAAGAAAGATAAAGTTTGAAGTCCAGATTTGATCTCAAATATTTATATTTAACTGTAAGTTACACCTTCCAATATTTAGGATCAATTACTAAAGTAGGTTAAATTAATCTTTTAGTATCTTCAATATTTTTTTTGGGTAGTTAAGTCTCTTTAAATTTACTGTCTTTTTTGGAGGAATAGTTTACACAATCTTAACTCTTAAGCCTCTATTATATAAAGCTTTCAATTGTGTCTTTATACTTAAAATATTTTAATTTTTTTGTGATATTAAAATATTTGAGTAAAATATTTTTAATGGGTGACAACTCAGTATATTAATGGTAACGACTCAGTTGTATAGTGACTATTCATCCCTGAGGTCACAGATTCGAGTCGCGAAAGGCTCCCCTTGGAGGGGAATAAAACACTGTATGGAGTATTTAAGTCTTGGGGTGACACGCTCAGTATATTCATGGATCTAAGAGGTCGCATGTTAAGACTGAGGTGTTACAACCAACCTTCTATATTCATTAAAAATTAGGTCTAATAACTAGGATATGGATCACCTGTTTCAAATGACATTCAGTTCTATGACCCAAGTCAATCACATATTAATACGTGAATAAAATAAAATTTTGAAAACAAAAATAATAAAAATTAGCACTCTGATTGGCTTATATGACATGGAATGAGATATCATTTAGGACAAGTGATCTTTAACGCTATTTGATAGGGACTACTTGTCTCCAACGATATCCAATTCTCTGTCCTCACTCAATCACATATTGACACTAAATAAAAGAAAATTTATGAAAACAAAAAACAAAATAAAAAAACAATCTGATTAACTTGATACATAAAGTGAGACATATTTTAGAATAGGTTTTCTCTATACCCTTCTAACTAACTCAGAAAGAACAAATTGAGCAAACATTCGTCACAGAGACTAATTGGTTGTATGCCTATCTTGCAAGGATTAAATGAGATTTTAATAACATATCTTCTTATTAAATCTCCATTAGTTATAGAATTATCGTAATTAAATCCTCAAAACATGTTAGGAGGGACTCATTTAAATTTTCTAAAGCATGTGATCTTACTTAGAACTTTTAACTTATAGATTCTTATTTAAAAGGTTACCAAAGTACCAAACTATAAGGAGTACTGGAGTATTAGAGTAATTTAACCTTTAATTTACTGGTCATAATAACTGCCATCTTTGGGGTATAGATCGTAAGGAATGACTTATTGAAAGTTAAAATGATCAAGACCTGATTTGATATTAGTTTTTTATATTTGAAAATACAGGTTACTTAGTATAGACTGTAAAATGAATTGTTAATTTAGGATAAATCAATATTTGTGTATCTTCAATTTCACTTGATATTTTAATATGTATATATGAGAAATCTAATTAATTTCTTAAATCTTTAAAATATTCTAATTTGGTCTCTATATTCGAATAAAATTTTGACTACATACTCGTTAGTAATATTTATTCCATGATTAATCCTTTAAGACCTGTCCTAGGAGACTAGGAAGGACGTAATTATTAAAATGTTTTAAAGTATGGATACACCTCATTATAAACTTTTAAATTAAAAGAGACCTAGTTATAATCTTTATTGTACTATAAGGACTAAAAGAATAATTGTCAACCATTAAACTACTAGTCTTAATAGTTGGTGCCTTTTGAGCACTAGATAAGGACCCAAAGATAAAAAAATATTCATTGTGTATTTAATATATTATAAATGTAAAAGTGTGTAATTTAAAAAAACACTTTATTTCCTTCCGAATTTTTTTTACTAAGCATTGTCGCGACCCGATTTTCGGTTGGAAGACCGGCTCTACGACTTGGGAGGAGGCGAACTCGATTTCTACCCCTTCCGATTGATTTAGAGTCGTCACTACGTTTTTTGTGGTTAAAACGTAGAAAACTCTATAGTAAACCCAATTTAGATAATATGGTCTTTAAGCAGAGATTTTAGACTCGGGAGTCGATTATGAACCGGGGAAGGTATTAGCACCCCGTCCGCCCGTATTAAAACGGTACCCTCTCTAATAACATGAACTTTTATACCATTAAACAATTTATTTTATAAGAATTTAATTAGTAAACAAAATATTTTTATTTTTTATACTTGTGTGTGAGAAGAGGTTATCTTGCTCCTACGTATCCCCAGGTGCAAGAGAGAAATCAAGACTACGTAGTTCTAGTTCGAAAATTGCTTAGCCACTTTGGTTAATTATGAGTGATTTAGAAAATTCCGGCAAGTTTAGAAATGTTAATTTATTGAGTATATAATTGTTTTTATCAAATGAGACTGATAGTTCAGAAACGGTGTTGGTCGTAGACCTTCTCCTTATTTCTGGGGAGTTAGAGACGACTCGAATCATAACCTTACTATAAAAATCCCTCGACTAATTTGATAATGTAGTTTTTAATCATTGGCACATATAGAATTTTTAGTAGTAAAATAGTTTATTAATTAATTATATAGAATTAATAGCTTAGAGACGGTGTTGGTTGTAAACCTTCCTCTCATTTTCGGAGAAGTTAGAAACAACTCAAATCATAACCTTACTATAAAAATTCGTTAATTAATTTGATAATGTAGTTTTTAATCATTCGTACATATATAATTTTTAGTAGTGATAAAATAATTTATTAATTATATATATA
>NC_032022.1:8605389-8607111 GCF_001865875.1 Lupinus angustifolius | reverse complement strand
TATATATATATATTAATAGTTTAGAAACAGTGTTGGTTGTAGGCATTCTTCTCATTTTTGGAGAAGTTAGACACAACTCGAACCATAACCTTACTATAAAAATCTCATAATTCACTTAGGTAAAAGAGGTTTTGATTATATATTTTTGATATGAAATTAATAGCTTAGAGACAGTGTTGGTCATAGACTTCCTCCTCATTTTCGGAGAAGTTAGAGACGATTCGAACTGTGACTTTACTATAAAATTTCTTGTAATTAATTTATTTAATAAGATAGTGTTGCATTATTTTATTTTTTATTTTAGAATTAAGTAATAACAATGATTTTGATTTATTTATATCTATGGAATTAATAGTTTAGAGATAGTGTTGGTAGTATACTTTCTTCTCATTTTCGGAGAAGTTAGAGACGACTCGAACCATAACCTTGCTATAAAATTCAATAATTAATTTAATAACAGTTTCTAATTATTCATATATATAGTGTAACACCGCGAATTTTAAAATTTTGAATTATAAGATTTTATTAATATTATTATTAATTATATTTTCGAAAATGAATTTCTGGGAATTTTCGGTAAATAATTAGACGAAACTCTAGTTGAGTTTTAGTCTTGTAATTCTATTTCCAATTTGGTGGTAAATGTTCATGATTTTCGGAAACAGTCGGTTTCGGACCGCTGCGGGTCCGAATCTCACCTGGTACTGCTCAAAAAGTGATTTTTGAGTTTCGTAATTCGGAATCGAATTCCGATTGCACCGTTGACTTTGTAATTTTATTTCGAGTCAATATAGACCCTGAGTACACCCATACCTATTTTCTAAATATTTTTCACTCGGAATGCCGAAATTCGAAATTCTAATCAGATATTAAAATCGAGCGATTAATAATACTCGATCGAGTATTGGACGATAATACTCGGGCTTGTTTATCGCACATGTCCGCGAAGTGGTCATTTCGCGTTGGGATGTGAAATTTGCTTTTCCATAAAGCAAACCTCACATCACTTTCTCAAATATCTCATGAGCTCATCATTAGTCACCCTAGGAGATTTTTGATGATTGCTTAGAGGGAAATCTGATTTCCCTTCTCTCCTTAAACCCTCACATTTCACTCTCACACTCTTGCATTTTCAAAGAGAAGGTAAATCCTCTCTTTATTTTTCCTCTCATTTCTCATTTGCTTCTTCCATCTTCAATCCTCGATCTCTCAACATTCAACCAATCGATTTTGATGAAATTTAAGTATGTTGTTCATGAGCATGTCAAGAACATATTCAACCGTTAAAATTTTCTAAAACGCTTTCTAACTCATTTTCTCCTCAAAACCGAAAATGGTGATGTTCTTGAACTCATGAAAATATTTCGTTGAAACCATGAACAACTTGTGTTCATGGAGTTGTTATAATGTTTTATTACATGTATTTGATTGTGTTAGCCGAAGGGGATGATGATGAAATCAAAGGAACCTTTAGGAAGTATTTTGGAAAAATGAGAATGTATGTATTTCTACTTGTTTTTAGCCTTAAAACATGGCTTGAAACAAGTTGGAAAAAATAGAAACTTTTGTTAAAAAGGATGTTAAGGTTTATAAGTACATGAATGCCTCATAAAACTCTTAAAGGATACTTTGAATAACTTACTTTAAAATGGTAAGATTATCAAAGAACGTCTTAAATCGGAATACGTAGTTTTACTAAAAACTGTACCTTTAAAATGGATG
>NC_032022.1:8605061-8605289 GCF_001865875.1 Lupinus angustifolius | reverse complement strand
GTATGATCACGGAGGGGAAAAAAAGAGAAATGATTTTAAGTATTTTAGTAACAATTTTAGAAATATCGGAAACTAAAGGATTTTTATTTTGGTAGTTACGAAGATTTCGGTGTTCGAACATTGAAACCAAACCACCCTTAGTTGACGAGTTAAAGCACGCTTCATTAAGGTGAGAGAGAATACATCATGACATATTGGTGTCCGAATATGACACCCGGATCTCCTAAA
>NC_032022.1:8604051-8604961 GCF_001865875.1 Lupinus angustifolius | reverse complement strand
ATGTGTTTTCGGTTGTCAAAAAGGGAAAAATTGGTATTCTGTCCAAGTCCCTGTCGCTTGGGCGAGCACAACCTCGCTTGGGCGAGGACTGGGTGAGTGGAAGTTTTGGTTCTGGAACTCCCTCGCCTGGGTGACAGAATCTCGCTTGGGCGAGAAAGCCCAGGATTTTAACGAGTTCCTGTAACTCTCTCGCTTGGGCGAGAGATGTCTCGCTTGAGCGAGAAGAGACCTCTCTTGGGCGATAGTACCTTCGCCTAGGCGAGGAAGGCTTTAGTTTATTTGAGATTTAAAGATGAATTGTCGTTTGGACGACTAGTCCCTGCTTTGGCAAGGGACAGTGTGGAAAGATTGAAATGAGATGATGTTGTGAACAATGCGATGAACCCGGGTAGGGTGTGGTGTGATATAAAAGTTGTGGAATGAGATCATGACTTAGAAGAGAAGCATGATTCCACAAAAAGCGTGAAAGCATTGTTTATGTTTATGCCTTGTTGGGAAAGTATCCGACTTGAGGTCGTGAACTAGGGGGGTACCCTAGTAAGGATACATGATATCACGGAACAACGATCGACCGACCGTAAGAGGCCTGGTCCTGTGACCGTCCAGGATTATTCGGTGATGAGTTATAGTGAATGAGATGTTACCTTGAGCATGTACGGTTGACGTACTATCGGGTCCCACGAGAAGCATTCCTTGTCGGGAGATGGCCTAAGGATGGGTCGATCATGTGTTTGATTAATACATTTGCATTTGACTCTGACTAGGAATGCATTGCATTGTGATCATGAAGTAGTGGAGAGGAAATGACAGGACGACTTAGAGCATCGTGATGTAAGTAGGGATGACACTGATTGGACGGTGATTCGCCAACAATGTCTTGAGGGAGAGTCTGGGTGAGACGAGTCCCTTG
>NC_032022.1:8599401-8603951 GCF_001865875.1 Lupinus angustifolius | reverse complement strand
CTTCTTTCACCTTGCCGCCAAGGAGGCTGAGGTCTCCAGAGGATGGACTTCGGTACCCGCCAGTCAGGAGTGATGGTGCTGCTCCCTCCCACGGTCATAGGACGTGGACAGATTGCTTGGATGCTCCGTCATCCAGTAGAGCCAAGAGGAGCCGGGTTCTTGGAGGAGGTCCCTATAAGAAGGCTCCGGTTTTGAGAATGTCATCCCCTCCGAATTATGACGCTGGATTATGGCATAATGAAGTGGAGGAAGAGGAGGATGAGGTCGTTGACCTCGTCAATGTAGAGAGCTCGGTGGAGGTGATCGACTCGTGTCTGACTCGGAAGAGGAGGAGGACCCGAGTGAGGGGTCCAGCATTCCTGGAATCTTTTGAGTCAGCTTGTGGCTAGTCGATGCCCCTTTTGTTTTTGGTGGGGGGCTGTGTTTCTTTTTGATTTTGTATATGTTAGTGGCGATGTAGTTTCCGCCTTTGTTGACCTAGTGTGTATGAACTAACTATGACTTAACCGATTATATGCATTGTATTATTCAGGAAATTGTGAATCAGGTTAAGTTATCATTCGATAACGATAAGTTGATTTTCCACATTTGAGTTACTTAAAGTGATATCCCGGAAAAGGAAGATTTGAAAAGGAGGCAATTTTATATAATTCATTTAAAAAAAAAATTTACCCATTTTCCGCAATGTTTTTGAGAAGTATTTTTCGGGGTGTTACAACATGGTGTTAGAGCGGCTCTTTCCTATTCGGTCTAGGCATGGCCTTACATGCTTTCTTGTGTGACTTTGTGTGATAGTTGTTTAATTGAGTATGATTATTTGATTGTCGTTGGATTTCGACGATGGGAGTTTTTAATGAGAGGGAGTTTTTAATGAGAAGAGTATCTCACCTAGTTTAAATGTGTGGTTAATAAGATGACTGGAAGAGGAACCGCAAACCTGGACTTCATGGCGGCGATGACCGTGGCAATCCAAGGTGGAAATGCTAATCTACACCAGCTGAATCAGCAATAGCATCAGGCTCTTACGGTTAAATAATCTCGCTGTGTGGGCATAATATCACACATCGGGCCTCACCTTTAACAAAGCAATTCCTTACTTTTATTACTTTCAAGAATTTCACATGGTTATTTACCTTTACAACTTCTTGGTGGCAAATATGCCATTAGGCTCTCGTATATATGAGAGTTATCGTTCAGACGACTTAAAAAGAAGTCATGTCTGTATGGAGCCCTCTCGCTCAAGCGAGAGCTGTCTCGCTCAAGTGAGGGCACATCCATTTTTGAGGCATTTGTGGCTTAAGCGAGAGTTGTCTCGCTTAAGCGAGAAAACAATCAGTTCTCTTGGTTCCTATTTTAGCTCAACCGAGAGCTGTCTCGCCCCGAGCTAAAACACTCATTTTCTGTAGACACTTTTCGCTCAAGCGAGAGCTGTCTCGCTCAGGCGAGAAGAGCCTGAATATCATTTTAATTAATTTTCTCAAAGAAAATATTTCTCATTTATATCACATGTTTTTAAACCTTGAATTTAACAATTATCACATACATATCATTCCCATAATAATCATTCAAACATTATAATTCAAGAGTAAACTGAAAATGCAAAGTGTCAAGGATGGCACTAGCAATTCTTTGCCTATGTTTTGATGAAGACAAGGTTCTATTAAAGCTTGAAGATGACTCAACAATCAACGTGCCTTATGCTCATTTGGTCATATCTAGACTAGGACATAATTTGAGCCAATATTCTAAGTTGTCTAGGATGTGTGCCGTAATAAGTGGGTATAGGTTAGGTGAACCTAGGTGCTAGTCTCTCAAGTCATCTTAATTGTCATATCATATCCATGAGACATATCATCTAGTTAATTGTATGTTCATGCATTAATCATACATGTTATATGTGCATATTAGGTATAATATAATTGCTAGAACATGTATATATGTTGTGCATAACTTTACCTTTTGAAACATGTACTTTAATGTGCCATTAAATCGATTAACGTGGCGACTTAATCGATTAACTCAACTGCTTTTTTGTTAAATCAGTGCTTTATGTTACAACTGTTTTCTGTGTCATTCTGTTGCATGGTTAATTGATTAACGGGTAGCCTTAATCGATTAACAGGTCTGTTATTTATTATAATTGATTTCTGTTTCAACTGTTTAACTGTTTGCAACGAATCTAACTACCAAAACTGCTTGCTATAAATAAGAGGCAAAGTTCAGAAAACCGCAACATTGCATTCTATTGTATATGGCTGATTTTAGAGGGCATTTTACATTTCGTTTACTGTTTTTGCAAGAGAGTTTCATGTGTGAGAAGAGAGTTCTGAATTCTTGCATACCGTTTTTACATATTTCATATGCTCATTCTTATCTTGCTCACATGTTCATGCACTATATAGATTGATAGAGAGATTATTTGATTTCTGTTTGATTAACTCACATGATTCTTGATGGCTTGAGTGATTAGTGAGTGGGTTAATATTTAGATCTTTTCTTGTTATATTCCAAGCATTATTGTGCTTAGTATACCTTACTGTTTAATTTGTTTTCGTGTATTTCTGGATTAATCTCTTGGTGTCATATCACCACAGAGATCGAGGTTCTTCACCAAGGCTGGGAGGTCTTGAATTGAGGACAAGAATCTTGGCTAAGGCTGTTTCGTGAGAAAGATTTTCTCAGGCGAAGGGTAGAGTCAAACCAAAGATTTAGGGGTCCTAGATTTCAAGAAAGAAGCGTCATATGTGCTTGTAATTGAATTGTGTGTGTATTCATACTTTAAATCAATATTTTGAAGAAGAAAATCCTCCTAGATCAGAAGGGGAGGCCTGGATGTAGTTTGTAGTGGACCGCAAACGAACCAGGATAAAAGTCCACGTGTGCACACTTTTTCTCCCTGAATCTTCTTTCAGTTTCTTGCTGTTATAAATTCAATCTATAGCTAATATTTTGGATATTTGTTTACTGCCATATGCTAATTGTTTGTGCTTAAAAATATCTGCATTATCTCTGTTCAATTGTTTTTAAATAACTGTGCAATCTTCCTCTCTGCCCATTCTGTTCTGTGCATGAGTTAATCGATTAAGACTAGGTGTTAATCGATTAATTGGGCTGTTTCCAGAAATTGGGTTTTGGTGCAAGAAGTGATGATTGACAACTGCTACACCTATTCAACCCCCTTTTCTAGGTGTTCCTAGGCCATTGATACCTAACATAAACATGGTATTTGCATATATAAACATAACATAAATCGGTATAAGAAATATTGCTCTACTTAATTCAAACACACAAGCAATTGATTAAGTACAAGCTTTCTTAATATCCAATGCAACTCCAAACTTGTGAAGGAGTTTGGAGGTCCTGATGCATATTTGGACACCACTGTGTCACGATGTTTTCTCCCTCACCTGAGTGTGCCGGGTCGCTAGGTTCTCTATTTGTAGGTGAGCTTACTTGATCCGATCTCCTCTCAAACCCTTCATTACACCAAAATAACGTTAATTAGTTAACTGACGATAATTATTATACTTAAGAAATAACTTTTTAAGCGAAGATAAAACTTCCGATTTAAAATGAATTTAATTGCTTTCATCCATCCGATTCAAGGTTGAATATCCTTGAATAATCATTTGTCATTGAAAGTCTTACAATCAAATAATATTTTTTAAAGTAAGATTTTCAATAAAACTTATACCGGAATTATGTCGTAATCCGTGGATACACACCAGGCTAGTTCTTAGGAAAGAGAGGTGGGTGTTAGGTATTAGTGGCTAATACACCTAGAAGGGGGGGGGGTTGAATAGGTGTAGCGGTCAAAGTATTCGCTTTTCGCAAACAACATGCAATACTGAAAAACCCCCAGTTTAATCGATTAACACAGAAAGAATAATCGATTAACGCAAGCAATTTAATCGATTAAAACATCTCAGATAGCACAAACAGATTCAATTTCTTGTACGACAAGCAACTGAGATCGAAGCAAATATACAGAGCTAACAGATATATCAGAGTTACAACAGTACAGTATAGAAACAGATTATTACAATTAATACAACTATACAAAGTAATCGATTAAAGCAATAAAGAGAGTAGGGAAAGAAAAGCGTGCAACAAGGTTTTTATCCTGGTTCGTTTGCGGGTCCACTTGCAAACTACATCCAGGCCTCCCGGCTGATCTGGGAGATTTTTCTTCACTATAATCAAAATAATGTTTTATAAACAATTCTTTCAATTACAACACTTAGACACTTTCTTGTTTTACAAAGAATTCTTTCAATTACTACACTTAGACACTTTCTTGAAAGCTAAAGAACCTTATCCCTTGGTTTGACTCCCTTCCTACCGCCCAAGAAAACCTTTCTTGCGGTGTGCCCCAGCCAAGAACCTATTCTTTCTATCAAGATATCTAAGCTAATGAAGACGCAACTCAATCTCGTTGGTGGTAAGACACCTAGAGATTCCCAATATTACAACACTTTTACAACACAAAATATAGAGTAATCTAAAGCACTTACAATGCTCAAATTAACACAATTAAGACCTTACTCTAC
>NC_032022.1:8599017-8599301 GCF_001865875.1 Lupinus angustifolius | reverse complement strand
CTCAATCCTAAAGCATATAATTCTCTTTTCTCTAATATCACAAATGCAATTTCATATAGATGCATCAATTAACACGAAAATATGCTCCAACTCTCTTAAAATCTAACATGCAAGAATAAAGTTGAGTTCTGAAAACGCAGCTTATAAAGAAACCATTCTGCAGCCCAGTTAATCGATTAACGAGATACAAAATTATAACTGATTTGGTTTTCCAAGTTTTCTGTTCCAACTGCTTTTCTAAAACTTATGTTAATCGATTAAAACTTACCTTAATCGATTAACTG
>NC_032022.1:8597700-8598917 GCF_001865875.1 Lupinus angustifolius | reverse complement strand
CAACACTAAGTTTATGCCTAGGATGCACAGATAACATGTATATATGTGATGCATGAACATATTATGAATGACATATCTCAAAATAAAATGGTTTAATGAATTATGTATATGAGACATGTATTGAGTTTACCTAAGCCTTAGACTCAACCTAAACTAATTACTAGTCTAAGTCTAATACCAATCTTGAGGCTTAAGCACGTTGATTTGTTGATGATCTTCAAGCTCTTATGAAACACAACTTGTCCTCATCAAAATACATAGTGGGCAAGCTTTCCAAAGTGCTCCTCTTCACATGCGCACTTTCAATCTCCCCATTTTTGATGATGACAAACACTACACCATTTGTTTGATGAATTAGCTTGAAGATTGTATTGGCACTGATTGATAGTATGAAGCGCGAATATTTCAGAAGCAGAATTAAAATCAACCTGTACAATCAAACAACAACAAAACAACCTTTCTGCCCCTTTTGACATTATCAAAAAGATAACACAAGTCAAAAGCAGACAGAGATATGTAGTTAAACATGAAACGAAGTCAATGAATTAATTTGGGATTTAACTATTAACCTGTGTTATAATCAGTGGCTTGAACAAATGCTCTTGTTCATACAATAAAATAACTAATAGGAAACATGAATGACATACAAGATTTACCATATCAAATAGCAATAAGCAGAATAAGCAATGTAGTGCAATGACTAGCTTAATTTATGCACCATAAAATCTCATATGATCAAGAACCATCCAAATAACCAAATAAGCTATTTTGACATAATTAAAAGCAAAATACGCAAAATTAAAACAAACATAGCATAGAGAGTAAAAATATCCAGCAACCAAACAAACCATAAAATGTCAAACCATAACAGAAAAAGCACAAATAAGTCTCGAAACAGTAACAACAACTGAATCCATAAAGTGCAATAATAGAAGAAATAAACCTAAGGGTAGGATATTCTAGGTCTAAAGTCTTCTAAGCTACGGTTGAGGTGGAGGAAGATCAATATCATCATCAGGAATAGCAACATTCTGGTCACCCCTGATCAGCATAGACAACTTCTGAAATTCAGAACAAAACAGTGCATTATGAGCTTCAGCTGTAGAGCGAATGAAGGCATTCTGAGCTTCGACTGTTGATTGAATCAGATTCCTCACAATTTGATATTGGTTGTCAGAATAAGCAGTTTGACGCTCTTCATACTGTTCCATACCAGC
>NC_032022.1:8595227-8597600 GCF_001865875.1 Lupinus angustifolius | reverse complement strand
CTGTCCTAGAGGGCTCCCCCTGATTAGCAGCATTCTGATCACGCATGTCATCCTGATCATCATCATTGGACAGCTCCAGATCAATAGTAGTATAGTCCTCCTGGTATTGCCAAGTAGTACCGTATTTGTAGATACCCATCTTGTGAATCAGACTCTCACCAACCAAATGATCCTTATCAGTATACTCAACAATAATAGTGCCAGTAACGTCAATATGCAAATAATCCACAATCCGTGATATAAAGGTACTGTAGGGAAGCAACTTAGACTGCGACAGAGACACACTATTCATAATCTTTAAGATCTCCTCAGGCCAGTTAATCATCACATGTTCTTAATAGCGTACATGAAACGCAAATCATTCACAATGGGATGTGCATCATTTGTGTTCCTCTGCACCAGAATATAAGCGATGATATAATGCAACAGCCTATTTTCAACAGATAATGACCCAGCCTTGGTCAATGCACCCTGAACGTACAAATGAGGTCCTCTAAGAAACGACTTATATACCTTAGTAGCATCAAAATTATCCTTAACCCATGAGCAGTCTCCTTTACCATAACCCGAAGATGATAACCCACCAACATTCATAAACAGGTCATCACTAATCTCAAATAGTTTTCCAGAAATCATAGACCAATATTTACCATCCTTATATCTGAAATTTGCATAAAACTCCCTAACTAGAGCAGGGTAACCTTGTCCCTTCAATTCCAGAAATATAACGGCACCCCAAGCCTCCATATCATGCGGGAAACTGAAATTCTGTTCCGCCATCCAGGTTAGATCAACATACCTTACATACGTGGGTTTTCGTCCTTGAAATTTAGTCAAGCGAGTCTCTTGCAGAATGAGCGAGTAGAATGGGTCACCACGGTCCTGTTGGGTGCTCCGAGTGGAGGATGAGCCAAACTCCGGTCTTCTTCCATGATTAGCAGGGGTTTTGAACCTATTTGGGTGACTTTGTTCCATTATTTTGCAGAAACCGAATTGATTTGGACGAAGCAGAGAANNNTATGGTAAACCTAACCTAGGGTTTTGATTTGGGGAAAACAAGATTGAAGTGAAATAGGATGAAATTAGAGGTTTCTAGGAGATTAGAGAGGGTTAGGCGTGAGGTTTATTTAGATTAATGCACTTGGGTCAGTTGTATCACGATTACAGAGACTCAAAGGAAGAGGAAATAGAGAAAATGCCGAAAAAAGTGTGAAACCGAAGTGCTGTGTGCACTTAAACTGCTGGTTTTAATCGATTAATGGGCCTGGTTAATCTATTAAAATCATACGAATAATGATTTTTCAACACTGTTGCCTCCCAGGTAATCGATTATCATTAATGCTTAATCGATTAAACACGGTAAAAAAAAAATTTGAACAAGCAGAACGGTTTCAACTTTTTGGGACTTATGCGTGCATTCTAACAGATTAATATAAACATATGTAATCACAAAAAAAAGAGGTTATCATGAGATATCATTTTGCATTTTAACACATTTCATTTAAATCAAGATACTAATAAACATGTAGAAACAAGACATAAACTAAACATCTAGACAGTTTTAATCAAGATATTGTTCATCAAGAATTCGAAGTTCTCTCCTTAGAATATAGAAAGTATCCCGTGGAAGGGGCTTGGTGAAAATATCTGCTAACTGTTTAGAGGTTTCAACAAATTCAAGCACGCAGTCACCTTTTTGAACATGATCACTTAAGAAATGATGTCTAATTTCTATATGCTTGGTTCTAGAATGCAAAACGGGATTCTTGGATAGGTTTATGGCACTTGTATTATCGCATTTAATGGGGATCTTTTCTAGTTTAAGACCAAAGTCCTTAAGTTACTGCTTCATCCAAAGGATTTGAGTGCAACACACACCGGCGACAATGTATTCCGCTTCGGCGGTGCACAAAGCAACACATGCTTGCTTTTTACTATGCCATGCAACTAATGAACTGCCCAACAAGTGACAAGTACCACTAGTGCTTTTCCGATCCAATTTACATCCAGCGAAATCGGAGTCGGAATATCCTACCAAAGATAGTGAGGCATCCCGAGGATACCATAATCCCATGTTAGTTGTTCCTTTTAAATATCTCATGATTCTTTTAACAGTTACATAATGTGATTCCTGAGGTAAAGACTGAAATCTCGCACACATGCATACACTAAACATGATATCAGGTCGACTTGCAGTTAAGTAAAGCAACGACCCAATTATACCACGATACTTTGTTACCTCTATTGCTTTTCCTTTTTCATCTGTGTCTAGGTAGCAAGCAGATGCCATAGGAGTGGAAGCTTCCTTACATTTATCCATGTCAAATTTCTTGAGTAGCTCTTTGCAGTATTTTGCCTGATGGATGAATATCC
>NC_032022.1:8594703-8595127 GCF_001865875.1 Lupinus angustifolius | reverse complement strand
GGCAAGATTTTTAAAAGATTTGAACGCATCGCTTTTTGCAGATAAAAATAATGTCCATGTAAATCGGGAGAAATCATCAAGAATAACTAAGGCATAATAGCTACCTCCAAAACTCATGATTTGTGATGGCCCAAACAAGTCCATATGTAGTAACTCCAAAGGCCTTGAAGTGGAAATCACATTTTTTTTAAAAGAGTTTTTGATTTGTTTGCACTTTTGACAAGTGTCACAAATCTCTTTCGTTTTAAAATTTAGTTTTGGTAGCCCCTCAACTAGTTCGTTTGATGATAATTTATCTAGATGTTTTACATGGATATGTGTAACGCGTCTATGCCAAAGTCAGATGTCATCTTCTTTTGAAATAAAACATTTTGAAAACAAAGTAGTGACATCATCCAAATTAACCATGTAAATATTATTTATA
>NC_032022.1:8588536-8594603 GCF_001865875.1 Lupinus angustifolius | reverse complement strand
AAGTAAAACATTTTTACTAAAACTAACATTTTAAAATAAGATCATTATGCTAGACTTATCATTTTTAATGTAAGTAAATTTAAACAAAATCAATACTTTTTGAGTAAATCTTACCATTTTAAAGTAAATTCACTTAACTAAGATTTAAATTTTTTAAATCATTTTACCATCTAAGACTTCATAACACTTTAAGTTTATAAAGTCAAGACTTTTAGGTAAATCTCATTATTTCAAGTATACTACTAAAAAAAATATTCATGAACATCTTAACATCTCCTAATTTTTTAGGAAAAAACCTCAAGAGTTAGTAAGTGTTATTTTCATAGTCATGAAAAAGAATGACTCTTAATTTAATATTTTACACTAAACATCTTTTAGTTATTCTTACCACTTTAAAGTAAGTGAACTAAAATAAATACAACAATTTTTTATGAACATCTTAACACTTCCTAATTTTTTAGGAAAAACCTCAATGATTAGTAAGTGTTAATTTCATAGGCATAAAAATAAATCCTAAGGTAAGACTTTCTACTACTTTAATATCCAAAAATTCATAACACTATAAGTTTATGAAGTCAAGACTTTAATATATCATCTTTTATCCTAAATCATTATTTTAATTTGGAAGTCAAAGAGTAAAATATGCTAAACCACTATTAAAACATAATACTTTCTAAAAATGAAACATTTTCAACAACAACTCATCAACATCACAAACTTTCAAGAATAAAATACAAACTTTTTCCTAAACACAATAAAGGTTCCTTTCATATTAAAATCATCACCTTTAAATATATTCAAATACTAACAATAATTTATAATATTTCCAAACAAATAGCTCATCTAACCTTGTACGAAGATATAGTTTTTCCATCTAAGAACAGGGAAGAAATTTCAAGATTTACAAAATTCAAAAACTACATAAAGGTTCATATGATTTATTATCATCCCCTTTAGTTATGCCTTCATAAAATACGTAAAGAACAAATATAAACTCTACTTTATGAACAACATAATAAAAGCTCATAACTTTCTATGAAGTATGAGAAGAAGATGAAGAAGAGAAAATAAAAGACTACCTTAATTTGTATAGGTTAGTGTAAAAATGAGAGGATGGGGTGAGGTATTTATAGGAGATCCTCACCCTCTCTCAAATCTGAAAATTAATGGGAGTCAATCTAGCTTTAGGCTATCTTAGGTGATGTGTCTAATGGTGGTGGAGTGAGAGGATTTGTTGAGTGATTTAGGGGTTTTCAGAAGCTTTTGCATTACTTGTGTAACAAGTAAGTGACTCATGAAATGATGACTTCTAACTTTATTTATATGATGTAATTTCCCGATAAATGTCCTATCCGAACATTTTCAGATAATTTCGTCCGGAAATATACAATCTCTCGATTTAGGACATTTGCCCGAAACGTCGAAACTTGAATTTCGAGGTGAAAAATATCTAGAGAAGATTTACGGATAAACTTGGTGTCAATTTTGACTAGAAATAATATTTCGAAGCCAAATACAAAATCGTCATATGATTCTGAGTTACAGAACTCAAAAACTGGGCGAAAACTCGATAAAACGACCCGAAATCGTCTCAGGAACTTTTATTCTCCAAAAATCTTGAAAACATAGGGCAAGCAAGAATATCATAATATAAGACTAAAACTCAACTGAGGTTTAGCCTAAAACATTACTGATTAATTTCTATATGGAATCCATTAATACTAATTACTTAATTAAAAGTGCTCTGAAAAACACAGCGTTACAATCCTCCCCAATTTATAAAATTTTTGTCCTAAAAAATTAATCATACCTTCTAAGAAAACAGATGGGGGAATGATTCCTTCATGCCACTTTCAACCTCCCAAGTAGCATCTTCTCCATTCTTCTAGCTCCAAATTACCTTAACTAAGGTGATTTCTTTGCCTCGCAAGTCTTCACACTCCTATCGACAATTCTCAACGGAAAAGTGTTGAAAGTGAGATTTTCCTTTAACTGAATTGAGTTGGGTTCAATAACATGCAACGAGTCACGAATTTATTTTCTGAGTTGAGACACATGGAAGACACTATGTAGGTTTGACAGCAAAAGTGGCAAGGCTATTTGATAATCTACTGGTCCGATTTTTTAATGATTTGGTATGGTCCTATGAACCTAGGGGTAAGCTTACGGGATTTCAGCATTCTGCCAATGCTGGTTGTTGGAACCACCATCATAAATACATGATCTCCTTCTTCAAAACTCAGGGGGTCCTTCTTTTGTCATAATAACTCTTTTATCTACTCTGTTCAGTCTTCATGTTTTCCCTTATCATCCTTATTTACTCCATCGTCTATTGAACAACATCGTGTCCTAATACTAGATTCTCTCCTGTCTCAAACCAACATAGGGGTGTTCTACACTTTCTGCCATAGAGAGCTTCATATGGCGACATACCGATACTAGAGTGAAACTATTGTTGTAGGTGAACTCGATTAAATGTAGATAGTTAGCCCAACTTCCTGAATTCTCCAATACGCAAGCTTTGAGAAGATCCTCCAATGATTGGATAGTCCTTTCCAATTGACCATCACTCTGTGGTTGGTAGGCTCAACTCATACTCAACTTGGTTCCCAAAGCTGTTTGTAAACCATTCCAAAACTTCAAGGTGAAGTGTGGGTCTCTATCTGAGATGATATTTGTAGGAATACCATGCAATCGAACTATTTCTTTAATGTAAAACTCCGCCAGTCTATCCAAAGAGTACTTTATGTTGATTGGTAGAAAGTGAGTCGTCTTCGTGAAACGATCCACAATTACCCAAATAACGTCATAACCCTTCCGAGTTCGTGGAAACCCGCTCATGAAGTCCATTGAAATGTTATCCCATTTCAATACAGGGATATCCAAGGGTTGAAGTTCTCCACCGGGTCGCTTGTGCTCAATTTTTGTTTTCTGGCACACTAAGCAACAGGAGATATACTTCGCTACATCTTTCTTCATACCAGACCACCAAAACATCTTCTTCAGGTCTTGATCCATCTTGGTAGCTCCCAGATGAATACTTAGCTTGCTTTTATGAGCTTCGTCCAAGATTTCCATTCTTAATCGGGATCTCTTGGCACGTAGACTCGACTCTTGCATTTGAGTACTCCATCGGTTGCTACCTGAAATTCCGGAGCTTTCCCTTCAGGCAACAAGACTCTCTTTTCTTGTAGTTCTGGATCCGAACCTTGTAAACCTTTCAGTTGTTCCAAAAACTCATTTGTTATGGTAAGCATACCTAAAATCAAACTTTTAGGTCCTACTTGAACCGCTAAATTCAAATCCCCGAACTCCTCCACCAGCTTCATTTCTCTAACCATCATGGTTGAAATGTGCAAAGACTTCCTACTCAATGCATCAGCCACCACGTTAGCTTTACCGGGGTGGTACTGAAGATCAAAAGCGTAGTCCTTGAGGAATTCCATCCATCGTCTTTGTCTCATGTTTAGTTCCTTCTAGTCGAACAGGTACTTCAGACTCTTGTTGCCGCTGAAAACTTCGAATCTCACACCATACAGATGGTGTCTCCACAACTTGAGGGCAAACACGATTGCAGCTAGTTCCAGATCGTGCGTTGGGTAGTTTTGCTCATGTGTCTTTAACTGCCTTGACACATAAGCCACTACTTTCCTTTGTTGCACCAACACGCAACCTAATCCTTGCTTCGATGTGTCACAATATACGTTGTAGTTTTCGTTGGGACCTGGCAAGACTAATACAGGTGTTGTGGTCAACCTCTCATTCAACTTTTGAAAACATGATTCGCACTTCATCGTCCAGACAAAGGGTTTGTCCTTCCTCGTTAGTGTAGTTAGCAGCAAGGCTAACTTTGAAAATCCTTCAATAAATTTCCTATACTACCCGACTAATCCGAGAAAGCTTCTAATCTCCATCACCGACTTAAGAGAATTCCACTCCATTACCGTCTCCACTTTCGCAGGATCCACAAAAATTCCTCCTTTAGAGATTACATGACCGAGAAAATTTACCGACTTTAGCCAAAACTCACACTTTGAAAGTTTGGCATAGAGTTGATTGTCCTTCAAAATCTGCAATTCCACTCGCAGATGTTCGGCATGTTCGTCTTGATTCTTTGAATAAATTAGGATATCATCGATAAACATGACTACAAATATTTTGAGGTATGGATGAAAAATCAAGTTCAGGTAATCCATGAATACTTCAGGGGCGTTGGTCACACCAAATGGCATTACGAGGTATTCGTAATGGCCATAACGTGTCTGAAAAGCTATTTTCGAAATGTCTTCCAACTTTATGCGTATTTGATGATACCCCGATCGAAGATTGATCTTTGAAAATACAGTAGCTCCTCTCAGTTGGTCCATCAAGTCATCAATCCTTGGCAACAAGTACTTGTTCTTAATGGTCGCCTTGTTCAGTTGTTAGTAGTGAATACACAACCTTATACTACCGCCCTTCTTCTTTACAAACAAAATTGGAGAACCCCACGGAGAAACACTCGGTCTGACGAACTGTTTATGCAACAGATCCTCCAATTATTTCTTCAACTCTGTCAACTCTAACGGTGCCATCCTACAGGGAGCTATAGAGATTGATCCAATTCTAGGAACCAAATCAATAGCGAACTTTATCTCCCTTACTGGGGGTAATCTAGGAATATCATCCGGAAAGATTTCACAGAAGTCTCGAACCACTGGTATACTTTGAATTTCTCCTCCTTCTTTCTTCTCCAAAGATGCTAACATCATGAACACTTGGGCTCCCACTTTCAAGAACTTATTCATTTGATTGGTAGTTGTGCCTTTGGTTTCATAACAAGGTTCTATTGGGTGTTTAGGGTTGCTAAAGACTATCGTTTTGTTAAAAACAGTTCAAGAGAACGTGGTTATTGGATAGTCAGTCCATTCCTAAGATGATATCTAATTGGGATAAGGGTAAACATATCAAGTCTACTAGGAAAGTTATGTTATCTAATACTATGAGGCATTTTGAACACACAGTTGAGACTATGATAGGTTCGTTTGAGGGTGTTAACACTACTAGATCATATGGTAAGCGAACTATAAGTATTTCTAATCGGTTAACAACATCATGGGATATAAATGAATGGGTCGCACCTGAATCAAATAGTACAAATAAGGAAATCACATTATCAAGACATGTACCTTGAATGAGATCTTCATCCTCCGTGATCTCAGCTTTGCTCATGGTGAATACCCTTCCTTTGGCCTGAGGTCTGGCCGCCCGAACAAAATTCACTCCTTCCTTCTTCAGCATAGGGCACATCGGCTAGATGTATCCCAGTTGGTTGCAGTGATAGCAAATAGGGGAGTTGGCACCGAAGTGCTTTCCCTTGCAATTCAAGCACCCAGTTCGTGAGTTGTTGCTGGAGTTCCCAGCTTGAAAACCTTCGTTGTTGTTGTTGTGATTGTTGTTGTTTGATCGGAATAATTTATGTTGATTTCTAGATGGAAATCCATATGGTTTCTTGTTGTGGTGGAAAGGTTTTCCCCTTCCACGATTCTGACACTAATTCCTCTCGGGTCCATAGGAATTTCCCTGAGGAATAACATTCTTGAGTGCGGGATTCCTTGCCTTCACACTCTCCTTGTAGATTCTGCATTTGTTGACCAGAGTTGGAAAATCTGGTATTTGTTGGTGAGAAAACACCACCTTCAAGTTGTGCCTCAATCCTTCTTCAAACTTGGCATACTTGGACCTTTCATTACCCACTTGATTGTAATGTGGGGCATACCTTGCCAAATCCTCAAACACAACATCATACTCCCCAATTGACATGTTCCCCTACTGCAGACGCATGTGTTGTTAGGTATCAGTGGTTACAATACACCTAGAAGGGGGGGCGGTTGAATAAGTGTAGCGGTTAGAATAGCCCTTTTCGAAACTCAACACTTAATGCTGAATCACCCCTAATTAATCGATTACAGGATGAAGATAATTGATTAACATAACAAACTTAATTGATTAACAGAACAAGGATAATCGATTAACAGAACAGTCTTAATCGATTAAACAGAAACAGTAAGCTATTACATAAACGATT
>NC_032022.1:8588205-8588436 GCF_001865875.1 Lupinus angustifolius | reverse complement strand
TTAACGTGATTCAAAAACGTTAACTGATTCTGTTTTTCAAGTTTTCAGTTTCAACAACTTTTCAAACAGTTAGGTTAATCGATTAACGTAATGCCTTAATCGATTAACAGCATTTTAAAACGTGTTGCAGTAGCAACCACTCTTCAAAGCAGTTGGGTTAATCGATTAAATGATTAGTTAATCGATTAACAACATTTTTAAATGTGTATTTTTAAATACAAAACCTCAAAT
>NC_032022.1:8587882-8588105 GCF_001865875.1 Lupinus angustifolius | reverse complement strand
AAACAACCTTTCTCCCCCTTTTGACATTATCCAAAAGATAACCCAGGTCAAAAAAGCGAGGAAGAGATATGAGTTAATCATAACACAAAGTTAATGAATTAATTTGGGTTTTAACAAATTAACCTGTTTTATTTTTCGGTAAATTGAACAAATGCGCTTGATTTGACAAAAGAAATAGCTAATAGGTAAAGAGAATGGCATACAAGATTTAATCAAATAGTAA
>NC_032022.1:8586888-8587782 GCF_001865875.1 Lupinus angustifolius | reverse complement strand
CAGTATACTCAATAATGATAGTGTCAGAAACATCAATGTGCGGATAATCGACAATGCGAGATATGAAAATACTATATGGAAGCAGCTTCGACTGAGACAATGATACGCTGTTCATAATTTTCAGAATCTCCTCAGGCCAGTTGATCATTACATTATTCTTTACAGCATACATGAAACGCAAATCATTCACAGTAGGCTGTGCGTGATTTGTGTTCCTTTTTACTAGTATGTAAGCAATAACGTAATGCCACAGCCTGTTCTCAACAGATAACGACCCAGCTTTGGTCAGTTGACCCTGAATGTACAAATGAGGGCCTCGAAGGAATGACTTATAGACCTCAACGGGATCAAAGTTGTCCTTAACCCAGGAACAATCCCCTATACCATAACCAGAAGATGATAACCCGTCAATATTCATAAACAGATCATCATTCAGCTCAAACAGATTACCAGAAATCATAGACCAATACTTTCCATCCTTATATCTAAAATTAGCATAAAATTCCCTAACTAGAGCAGGGTAGACTTGTCCCTTTAATTCCAAAAACTGAACGGCTCCCTGAGCCTCCATATCATGCGGGAAACTAAAATTTTGTTCCGTTAACCATGTTAAATCAACATACCTTACGTATGTGGGTTTGCGACCTTGGAATTTCGCCAAGCGGGTTTCTTGCAAGATGAGTGAATAGTAGGGGTCACCGCGGTCCCGAGTGGAAGGTGAACCAGCTTCCCTTCTTCGTACACGGTTAGCTGTAGTCTTGACCCTTTTTGAACGACCTTGTTCCATTGTATGTGTTGGACCCGAAATGGTGTTGAATGAGCAGAGAAGGTTTTAGGCAAACTTAACCTAGGGCTTGATTTGGTGGAAGATTCGGAATTTGGGTGGAATAAGGA
>NC_032022.1:8586580-8586788 GCF_001865875.1 Lupinus angustifolius | reverse complement strand
GTTGAGGATAGGATGAGGACGAGCATGAGGATGAGAATAGGATGAGGAGGAGGATGAGGATGAGGATGAGGACGAGAATGAGGATGAGGAAGAATATGAGGATGAGGATGAGGTTAGGATGAAGATGAGGATGAGGATAGAAGGAGGATGAGAAAGAGGATAGGGTGAAGAGGAGGATGAGGAGGAGGATGAGGATATGATGAGGACG
>NC_032022.1:8585975-8586480 GCF_001865875.1 Lupinus angustifolius | reverse complement strand
AGTCTGAATTTGTATCGATGTCAGATCTGGCCATCAGACACAGCTTTGCTGACTCCTCCTCACTAGAGGTGCTTGATGTCGTTTCCTCCTCAGGTACATCCCACACGATGTAAGCTTTCTTGGACTTGAAGTCCTTGGGAGTGCTGTTCTCTAAATCAACCTTCTTTAGATAGGTTGGACACTAAAATCTCATGTGCCCTACTTTTCCACACTCATGGCAAGTGAAGCGATCCTTGTTATTCTTGCCTTTGTTGGTGGATTCTTTCGCTTTCTTCTTTTGAAACTTCTTGAGTCCTCCTTTTCTTTTAATGAATTTGCTAAATTTTCGGACTAGGAGACCCATAGTTTCATCATCTAGATCGGAATCAGATTCATCATCAGTTTTCTCTTCTTTTACTTTGGAGGTTGTGGCCTTCAATGTGATGCTCTTCTTCTTCCGGTCTGAATCTTCGTGCATAGTCAAGCGACCCAGCTCCATTTCGTGCTCTTGAAGCTTTCCAAATAA
>NC_032022.1:8585669-8585875 GCF_001865875.1 Lupinus angustifolius | reverse complement strand
GAATCACCCCTAATTAATCGATTACAGGATGAAGATAATCGATTAACAGAACAAACTTAATCGATTAACAGAACAAGGATAATCGATTAACAGAACAGTCTTAATGAATTAAACAGAAACAGTAAGCTATTACAGAAACGATTAATTTCACAACAGTTAACCGATAATGGAACGAATAACAGAGCTTACAAATTTTATATCAGAGT
>NC_032022.1:8581999-8585569 GCF_001865875.1 Lupinus angustifolius | reverse complement strand
TGTTCCTCTTGACATGCACACTTTCAGGTGTTGGGAATGCTTGAAATATGTTATTGTATTAGTCCCATATTGTCTAGTATTGGAATAGAGTAGAGTAACCAATGTTATATATTGGACGGAGGTCCCTTGTTATAATGTGCACCAGATATAAGCACCAAATAGAAACACCCCATGGACAGGTGGGCCCATGGGTGTGTTAGGGTTTGTAATCCTAATTCTCTAATAATATCTTGGTAGCTGCTCAGCACTCCCGGGGACGTAGGCACAATTGGCCGAACCCCGTTAACAAATTCTCTTGTTTATTTTCTTCTATTTATTCTATGCACATTATTTAATTGCTTGCGGCCAATGCTGCGCAACGATCACTTCAGCTGCACGAACAATTGGTATCAGAGCCAATTGGTAGTTGGCTCTTAACCCAGACGTTAGATAATGGCTAAAGTGGGTGAAGGCGTGATGGCTAGACAAGGTGCGTCAAAGGTAATGGCAAAGATAGAGTAGATGAGTTGAAGGAGAAGGAAACATGGCAGGACTGTAGTGTGGGTGATGTATGTGTTGATCCAGAACCCCATAAGTTCATGTATTGGGTTAGGATCAAGGTGGAGATAAAGACAAAGGTGTTGAGTTAGATGCTGACAATATCTCTCTAGATGCTGAGAGAACGTTCTCATTGGAGATGAGAAAGAGAATATTGTAATGGCGTGTGTGAGACGTCATAGTGAAAGATATTAATTGTTAGCAGATCCACAAAAGCACAAGGGCGATGGCTGACTTTGATGTAGGGTGTGACATGGGCATTGGCTTTGATGCATGTTGTAACACGAGCATTGGTAGAGATGCTAAGGTGTGACATGGGCATTGGCATGGATGCAAGGATGTGACACAGACATTAGTTAGCATTGACGCAAGGTGTGTGTTGTGGGGGCATTCTAGACTATGTCCACACTGATGTATGGGGACCTACTCAGGAACCATCCCTAGGAGGTTCTAGGTATTTTGTTCCCTTCGTTGATGATTTTTCTCGTAAGGTCTGGGTATATTTTCTGAAGCATAAGTCAGAAGTCTTTGTCAAGTTCAAAGTTTGGAAGGCAGAGGTAGAGAACCAGACTGGTAGAAAAATCAAATACATGAGGTCAGATAATGGTACGGAGTACAAAAACTCACAGTTTCAGAAATTCTGTGAGGAACATGGCATCCAGAGACACTTTTCAGTGAAGAATGGTGTTGCAGAGAGGATGAATAGAACTCTTACAGAGAAGGTCAGATGTACGAGACTGAATGCTGGAATTTCCAAAGGATTTTTGGCATAGGCACTTAGTATGACATATTATGTCATCAATAGATCACCACGGGCTTCATTGGATGGTAAAGTTGCAGAAGAAGTATGGACAGGTAACTCAGTCAATTATAATATATTACGCATATTTGGTTGTCCTGCTTATGTACATGTACCCGGTGATGAACGATCTAAACTTGATCCTAAGTCACAGAGGAGTATCTTCATTAGATATACCAAAGGTGTTAAGGGGTTCAAGTTCTAGGATCCAGTTTCCAGAAATGTGGTGTTGAGCAGAGATGCAGTGTTTGATGAAGATTTCATGATGAAACAGTCAGTTTTAACAGAGGTGCCCATGCCAAATGGAGAGACTTTGGGATCAAATATGATTCCAGTGAGCAATGAAATGGTTCAGGTGAATAAAGGCAAGGAACCATGCACTAGAAAATGGGTAAATTTTTCTTTCCTTTTTTTTTCCTTTTTCTTTTATGTAACCTATAACTTACAAATCATTTTCAATTTTACTTTATTCCATTTTCAAGACGTCACATTCTCAAACATTGCGGAAATAAAATTCTTAATACATTGAAGATAATTAAATGAACACAATTCACCACTACGAACCATCGCTGAATTATCCTAGACGGCTCTCAAGCCAAGCCTCTTACGGTCAGACGATCTTGTTGCATGGGCAAAACATAATACTTCTCAGCACCACTGTGTCACGATCTTGCTGCATGGGCATAATATCACACCCTCAGGCCTCGCCTTTAACAAAGCAATTCCTTACTTTTATTACTTTCAAGAATTTCATATAGTTATTTACCTTTACAACTTCTTGATGGCAAACATGCCATTAGACTCTCGTATATATGAGAGTTATCGTTTAGACGACTTAAAAAGAAGTCATGTCTGTATGAAGCCCTCTCCCTCAAGCGATAGCTGTCTCGCTCAAGCGAGGGCACATCCAGCGAGAGCTATCTCGCTCCAGCGAGAAGAGCCTGAATATCATTTTAATTACTTTTCTCAAGGAAAATATTTCTCATTTATATCACATGTTTTTAAACCTTGAATTTAACAATTATCACATACATATCATTTCCATAATAATAATTCAAACATTATAATTCAAGAGTAAACATGGTAATTGCATATATAAACATAACATAAATCGGTATAAGAAATATTGTTGTACTTAATCCAAACAAACAGGCAATTGATTAAGTACAAGCTTTCTTAATACCCAAGGCAACTCCAAACTTGTGAGGGAGTTTGGAGGTCCTGATGCATATTCGGACACCACTGTGTCAAGATGTTTTCTCCCTCACCTGAGTGTGTCAGGTCGCTAGATACTTTGTTTGCAGGTGAGCTTACTTGGTCCGATCTCCTCTCGAACTCTTCATTACGCCAAAATAACGGTAATTAGTTAACTGACGATAATTATTATACTTACGAAATAACTTTTTAAGCGAAGATAAAACTTCCGATTTAAAATGAATTTAATAACTTTCGTCCATCCGATTCAAGGTTGAATATCCTTGAATCATCATTTGTCATTGAAAGTCTTACAATCAAATAACACTTTTTAAAGTAAGATTTTCAATAAAACTTGTAACGGAATTATGTCGTAATCTGTGGATATACACTAGGCTAATTCCCAAGAAAAAGATGTGGCTCGTAAAGACACCCTTAAATACTAAGTCTTTCCTTAGACAGAACCTTTCTAGACATGTATTCTCACTTCATTACATTTTTCCGATAGTTCATAAATCTTATTTTTTGTAAGTAAAACATTTTTACTAAAACTAACATTTTAAAATAAGATCATTAAGCTAGACTAATCATTTTTAAAGTAAGTAAATTTAAACGAAATCAATACTTCAAATCAATACTTTTTAAGTAAATCTTACCATTTTAAAGTAAGTTCACTTAACTAAGATTCAACATTTTTAAATCATTTTACCATCTAAGACTTCATAACACTTTAAGTTTATAAAGTCAAGACTTTCAGGTAAATCTCATTATTTCAAGTATACTACTAAAACAAATTTTCATGAAAATCTTAACACCTCCTAATTTTTTAGGAAAAAACCTCAAAGATTAGTCAGTGTTATTTTCATAGTCATGAAAAAGAATGACTCTTAATTTAACATTTTACACTGAACATCTTTTAGTTATTCTTACCACTTTAAAGTAAGTCAACTAAAATAAATACAACAATTTTTTATGAACATCTTAACACCTCCTAATTAAGGGAACCTCAAGGGTTAGTAAGTGTTAATTTCATAGTCATA
>NC_032022.1:8562672-8581899 GCF_001865875.1 Lupinus angustifolius | reverse complement strand
AAAAATGAAACATTTTCAACAACAACTCATCAACATCATAAACTTTCAAGAATAAAATACAAACATTTTCCTAAACACATTAAAGGTTCCTTTGATGTTAAAATCATCACCTTTAAACATATTCAAATACTAACAATAATTTATAATATTTCCAAACAAACAACTCATCTAACCTTATCCAAATATATAGTTTTTCCATCTAATAACAAGGAAAAAATTTCTAGATTTACAAAAGTCAAAAACTACATAAAGGTTCATATGATTTTATTATCACCCCCTTTAGTTATGCCTTCATAAAATACTTAAAGAACAAATATAAACTCTACTTTATGAATAACATAATAAAAGCTCATAACTTTCTATGAAGTATGAGAAGAAAATGAAGAAGAGAAAATAAAAGACTACCTTAGTTTGTATATGGAATTTAGTGTAAAAATGAGAGAATGAGGTGACGTATTTATAGGAGAGCCTCACCCTCATCAAATCAGAAAATTTAATGCAAAGTAAGTAGATTTAGACTAGTATAGGTGATGTGTCTAATGGTGGTGGAGTGAGAGGATTTGTACAGTGATTTAGGGGCTTTTGGAAGCTTTTGCATTACTTGTGTAACAAGTAAGTGGCTCATGAAATGATGACTTCCAACTTTATTGATATAATTTAATTTCCCAATAAAATTCGTGTCCTAAAATTTTCAGATAATTTTGTCCGGAAATATACAATCTCCCGATTTAGGACATTTGCCCGTAACGTCGAAACTTGAATTTCGAAGTGAAAAATATCTATAGATGAGTTACAAACAAATATAGTGTCTATTTTGACTAGATATAATATTTTGAAGCCAAAGGAGAAATTGGAATTTGATTCCGAGTTACGGAACTCAAACACGGGGCGAAAATTCGATTAAACGGCCCAAAATCGTCTCGGAAACTTTTATTCTCCAAAATTCTTGAAAAAATAGGGCTAGAAATAATATCATAATACAAGATTAAAACTCAACGAAGGTTGAGCCTAAAATATTACTGGTTAATGTCTATAATTAATCCATTAATACTAATTACTTAATTAAAAGTGCTATGAAAAACACAGTATTACAGATAATGTACCAACCATAACTGAGACCAGCTCGGAGGTAGACAAGACTTCATATGTGGCTTGGGAGTGGTCAAACAAGTTGAGTCTTAGCTTGATAAAAATGTCAATCTCTAACAATGTCAAGCCATCTATACCTAAGACGAATAATTAATGCAAGGGAATTCATGAGAATGACCAAGAAGTACTCCCAATCAGACATTACTGATAAGTCAGTGATGGGAAATCTCATGACAGAGCTGACGACCAAGAAGTTTGACTGTTCGCAGCCCATTCATGATCATGTAACTAACATGGCAAATTTGGCTGCAAAAATGAAAGGCGTGGAGATGGAGGTGACATAAGCATTCTTGGCACAGTTCATCGTTAACTCCCTTCTTGTTGAGTTTGGCCAATTTCAGATGAACTATAACACCATAAAAGAAAAATAAAATTTTTAGGAAGTAAAGGAAATGCTCGTTTAGGAGGAGGGGATGTTAAAAAAATTAAGAATGATTCCATTCACTTGTCTATTCAGGAGCCAAGTAGCACCAGCACGTTCAAGCCAAGCAATAGGAACAAAGGAAAATGGAAGGAAAAGATCTCCATTAAAGAAGGGAAAATCCATAAACAGATGAAGTACTTCTTTTGTAAGAAGAATGAATACTATAAGAAGGATTGTCCTAATAGGAAGAAATGGTTCGAAAATAAAGGTGAACATTTTGTTTCCGTTATAGATGAATCATTTCTTACTGAGGTTTCTAATAATACTAGATGGTTAGACTTTGGTGCAACAACTCAATTTGAACCCAAGAAACTGAGAAGTTTCTATACATGGGGAATAAAATGAAGGCACAAGTTCATGGAATTGGGACATACATATTGATCCTAGATAATGGAAACTATTTAGATCTAGAAAAGTGTCTTTATCTTCCTGAATGTTTCATGAACATGACTTATGTTGCTAGGCTGGATTGTAGAGGTTTTAATTTTAAGATTGGGCATTCTAGTTTTAATTTATATAAACATTTGTACTATTTTGGTTCTGGTATATTAATGAATGATTTATGTAGCTTCAACATATGATAGATTTTTCTGCAATTTATAGAGTTAGTAGCAGCGAAAAGGTTATGAAGTAAAAATATCAAGTAAATCTAATGAGATAAAAGATAAGAGAGTACTTAGAGATTTTTATACTAGTTCACATTCTCGTCCACCAAAGGTTACATCTAGTACACTTGCAACACATGAGATTTCTTCACAAGATATTAAGAGTAGTAATTATAAATTCTCACCCCGAGACTTCCTTGTACCTTACTCACTCTCTAATACCTATGTCACTTAGTAATAATGCTCAGAAGGTTTGAAAATCTTTGGAACCACACTTAAAGAAACTTCAGAAAATTGAATATGAAAGATAAGAACAAGTTACACAAAAAGTGTTTCGGAAAATTTAGATGGACAACTCTCAATAATCGATTACAACATCAACGTAATCGATTACCCAAATATTCTATCCAATTGAGTAATTGATTATCACACTATGTAATCGGTTACTCAAAGAGTATAATCGATTACTCAAGCATTTTTTCCAACTAAGTAATTGATTACCCTAATGTGTAATCGGTTACTTAAATATACTCTAAACTTGTAATCGGTTACTCAAAGGGAGTAATCGATTACCATGTTCAGTTTTTGTTCGATAACTCATTTCTCACTCATGTAACATGTTACTTAGTTCTGGTAACCTGTTACTCAGTCATAGTAACGTGTTACTTAGATCTAGTAACCTGTTACACATTATATTGAAAATTGTTTTCATTTATACTTGTAGTTTTCAATTTTCTATTAAAATATTTTTGAGCATTACAACTAATTGGATATTATAGAGTATAAGGATAGAAGTACCTATAGACTTAGACTCTAAATTTCTTGAAGCTTTATCTTCATTGTCTCATAAGTATTCTTCCTTTTTCTTATTTATGTGATGTTGGTATCTTCATCAAAACCATGTCAAGGTCAGGAGCAAGATCTTATTCACAATTTCCCTTTTTTTTATGATGACAAACCAATATCTTCTTGATACTGTAGTTTTCTGAGAGTAACATACTTTGTGATATTTTGTACATTAACTTGAGTATGCTCTCCCTATTTTGTATGCTCCTCATTTGATTTGGAGTTATGTGCTGAAAGTATTTTAGAGAAAAAAATACACTCTCCCAACTTTTCTCCCCCTTTTGACTTCATCAAAAAGAAGAAAAGCCAAGAGTCTAGCACACACGATATATATATATATATATATATATATATAGCAAACACAAAGGTAACACAACATAGCATAAAACTAAAATTATGTTCATACATTGTTTAAACACAACCAGAAAACAACATAAAATGTCGACAATCATGCAACGTTACAGAGAGAAATCCTACACATCCAATATTCTAAGACTCAGCCTCAATGCTATCGTCATCAAGATCCATGCTATTGATCTTATAGGATAGACGTTGAAGTTCAAATTGGACTTTTTAATTCTAAGCATCAAGAACATCGATCTGATTAGAGATATAGCCTCGAATCATGTAAGTCATTAAATGCAAGTTGTAATTCAAAAGAAGAAAATAGTTTAGTTTCATTTACCTCTTTATCATTAGAGTGATGAGATGCCATTAGTGAGAGATGAACTTGTTCTTCATTTTCTGGTTCAGAGGCGGAACTGATATCATGGTTTTCCCAAGATATGTAGGCTCTTCGTCCAGTCCTCATTTCATTTTTTCCTTTTGAAGGAATTATTTTTCAAGTTTGGACATTTCATCTTCATGTGACCATGCTTACCACATTCAAAACATGTGAAGTTTTGGTTTGAAGTGGAAGCATCATTATTCTTGGTGAATTTCTTCATTTGTCCATTTTTAGCGCCTTTGTTCCTTTTAAGGAACTTGCTAAACTTCTTACAAAAAGACTTATGTCTTCCATCTCTTTCTTTTCTTATTCATCTCCTGATGACTCATATCTATCTGTTTTAGCTTTGAGAGAGATAGTTTCCTTCTTCTTTTCTTGCTCTTCATGTTGTTCAAGTTGGCTGAGTTCCAATTCGTGTTCCTGCAATTTTCCAAATAAAGCAACCAAGGACATTTTTTATAAACTTTTCTTTTCAGAAATGCTGTTACTTTTGATTGTCATGTTTTGGTGAGTGATCTCAGAACTTTTAAGTTCAAGTCACTATTTGATAATATTTTTCCAAGTGCAATAAGATGATTTGTAAGGTGAGTAAATCTCTTTTGGAGATCTAGTATTTTCTCTCCAAGCTTCATACGGAACATTTCGTATTCCTATGAGAGAGTATTAAGTCTCGACCTTTTGACTTCCTCAGTTCCTTCGTGTGTGGTCTCTAGAATATCCCACATTTCTTTAGCAAATTTGTAGTTTGATACTCTAAAGAATTCATCAATGCCAAGTGTTGAAGTGAAGATGTTCTTTGCCTTGAGATTGTATTTCACCTTCTTTTTGTGTTCATCATTCCATGAGGATTTTGGCTTCACTTCCCTTACACTATTAACGGCAGTAAACGGTTCATAGGTCCTTCCTCAAATTCATTCTAAATATCCAGATTTTGAGATTCTATAACGATTATCATTCTGATTTTCCAGAAATCATATCATTCTCCAATAAAACATGGAGGATGATTGATGTTGGAACCTTCTGCCATAAATGATTTTGAGGCCATCTTAGATAGAAGATCAGATTTGAGAATAATTTACTCAAAAAAAGCTCTGGTGCCAATTGTAAGACTGAGATGGCAACTAAGGGGGATGAGGGATGAATTAGTTGTCTTAAATCTATGACAAATTTTTCTGCAATTTACAAAGTTAGTAGCAGCGGAAAAGTGATGCAGAAAAATATCAAGTAAATTTAAGGAGATAAAGGAGAAGATAGTACTTAGAAATTTTTATATTGGTTCTCCTTCTTGTCCACCGAAGGTTACATACAGTATACTTGCAGTACAAGGGATTTCTTCACTAGATATTAAGAGTAGTAATTACAAATTCTCAACCCAAGACTTCCTTATACCTTACTCACTCTCTAATACTTATGTCACTCTTTGCACACAACCTTTTCAAGTGACTCTATCCGCTTTCTTTTCACACCCTTGTGATAGAAAATGTTTTAGCAAATTGAATGAAGAAAACTTTAATAATAACAAGGACTACCTTTACAAGATTTGAACACTATGATCTCTTGAAATCCGTTAACTATTTATACACTTAGTAATAATGCCCAGAAGGTTTGAAAATCTTTGAAACCACACTTAAAGCAACTTCAGAAAATTTAATTTGAAAGTTTAGAACAAGTTGCACAAAAAGTGTTTCAGAAAATTTAGATTGTGTATGTAAGTTATGTTTTTGAATTATGAGTTTCAATGCCTTTAAATATGCTTTCCAATCAGCCATAACACCTCTATGAAAAAGTAGGGATTGATTGGAATGAAACCATTTCGTTTGGGGTGAAAGCTGTGCAGTTTGAATTTGAAAATATGGTGTAACAACTCTCAGGAATTGACTTCAACATCAATGTAATTGATTACTCAAATATTTGTCCAACTGAGTAAGTGACTATCACAATGTGTAATCGGTTACTCAAAGGGTGTAATTGATTACTCAAACATTCTGTCCAACTGAGTAATTGATTACCCTAGTGTGTAATCAATTACTCAAATATACTATAACCTTCTAATCGATTACTCAATGGGAGTAATCGATTATCCTATTCAGTTTTTTGTTGGGTAACTCGTTTCTCACTCATGTAACATGTTATTTAGTTCTGGTAACATGTTACTTAGTCACAGTAACCTGTTACTTAGATCCAGTAACCTGTTACACAATATTTTGAAAATTATTTTCATTTATATTTGTAGTGTTCAATTTTCTTTTTCAAATATTTTTTAGCATTACTACTAATTGTCTATTATAGAATATAAGGATAAAAGTACATATAGAATTAGACTCTAAATTCATTGAAGCTTTATCTTTATTGTCTTCATAAGTATTCTTCATTTTATTCTTTATGCGATGTTGGTGTCTTCATCAAAACTGTGTCAAGGTTAGTAGCAAGATCTTCTTCACACAAAGAAGATTTTCATATATTTGAAAAACACTAAGGATCACATGCTCATGTATAGAAGGTCAGATCATCTTGAGGTGATCGATTATTCAGATTCAGACTATGCAGGATGTGTGGACTCAAGGAAATCTACATTTGGGTATGTTTTCCTAATGGCTGGAGGAGCCATTTCATGGAGAATTGGTAGACAATTTGTAATTGCTACGTCTACCATGGAGGTTGAGTTTGTGGCATGCTTTGAGGCCACAAATCATGCATTATGGCTGCAGAACTTTATTTCAGGGCTTGACATTATAGACAGTGTAGCTAGGCCGCTGAAGTTTTATTGTGACAATTCCGCAATTGTCTTCTTCTCTAAGAATGACATGTATTCTAGAGGCAACAAACATGGATTTAGAGTTCCTGTCAGTTAAAGAAGAAGTAGGGAAATGGAAGGTGTCTATAGAGCATATTAGTACTGATCTAATGATAGTGGTTTCGTTAAACTAAGGGATTGCCAACCAAGATTTACATTGGCCATGTAGAAAGGATGGAAATTATAGATAAGTCATTGTTAATATGATAGTACCTGATGTATATATACATGTATATATGTTTGCTTATCATTGTATAACACATTTGAATTCTATAAAAGTTTCATTTCCATAATTAAAGTTTAAGTTATCATATAATTTGTGATCGTCATGATTCAATTATTTCAATTCAATTAAGGATAATGATTTGTAATGTTCAATTAAAGTGTGCAATTAAAGTTATGAATCTTCAAGTCATCACATGGACCAAGTGGGATATTATTAGATTAATTCTAATTAGTGGTCCATGTTCTTGGAAGTTGCTAGTTTGAATGAAAGTGCCTAATGTGATGATGGTTGGAAATTGATGGATCGAACTAGTGGGGTTTTGTTAACTTCCTCTCCTCTCACTTCATGGGTAGTTTCCATGATAGTGAAGAAATTTTAACTCTTTCTAAATCCTTCTATAAATAGAAGTATTCATGCATTGGAAAAACAATCCATTTTTTGCTATCTCATGAATAAAAATATAAAATGAGAATTGTAGATGCACTAATGGTTGAGTAAGGAAAGTGTAGTACCATATAGAGAATGAATGAAACTGAGTTCCTAATCATGAAGGAATGCATAAAGGGAAGACGGAGAGGTCAGAACAAATGCAACTAGAAAGACAACCAGAAAGTGCATAAACGGAACGCAAATAGAACCAGATATTTTATACTCTATTCTTTTGTAGATTGATGTGGATGCTCTATCAATATACAAAACATAGTTTTTGGCTCATGGGTGAAATTATTTATTCCGATATTAGAAAAAGTGAATTGGTTAGTTTAAACATTTTATTTTATTGTTCCCTTTTTCTTATTTCATTTTTACTTTTTTGTTGATATTTTGGAAGGTTTCAATAGATTTGAGACATAACTTGATTGTTTAAGAAATTGAAAAGTAATGATTCCACTAAGCTTCTTGGTAGTGGATGAAAGAAAATAGAGGATAGATTGTTTGAGGGAGCAACTTTTAGCATGCTTGAGTTTTGGTACAAACAAGCTTCCATGAAAACTTATTTGAAGCTTCCGTAAGGAAACTATATGTGATGATTAACCATTCTCCAACTTTAAAATTGTTCATTTGTATCTTCCTTAACTAATATGATCACTGTTCTTAGTCTTGAGAAACCTTTTCCTCCTTCCAGGTGCTTATCATTTTTCTCCTTTCATTGAATTTTATCACAAACTCAATCAGCCATCATGGAGAGAAGATTTTTGATCAATCCATTGTTGAGAAAATCCTTTGTACCTTAAATCCAAACATTGACCACATTGTAGTGGCAGATGAGGAATCCAAAAGACTAGAAGAAAAGAAGGTTGAAGAACTTCAAGGTTCTCTTGAGGCACATGAGCAAAGGCTCAAGGAAAAATCCACATAAAGACTTGTTGAGCAGGCTAAAAAAGCTCACACATGTAGAAGGAGCTTTGGTGGAATAAATGGTTTTCGAGGAAGAGGTAGAGGGAGAGATTTTAGAAGTGGAAATTTCAAGATCCTTCAACAAAGTGATCAAGAAAGAATGGACATTGGTAAATCAAAAGGCTCAATCAAGAGAGGGGGATTCAATCAATGGAAAGGAGGTAGAAAGATAGTGGATATGAAGAAGATAAAGTGTTTCAATTGTGGCAAAATTGGTCACTTCTCAAATGAATGTAAAGCCTCCCCTAGGCAAGGTGATAACATAAGCAGAAAACACAACGAATCACACATGGCTAAAGAAGAATTTGAGACATAAAATGATGATCAACCTCTCTTTCTCATGATGGTTACAAGTCAGGTTAGCAAGACAATGATATATGGTATATAGATTCTGGTTGCTCAAGCCATATGACTGGACACATAGGTTGGTTGGTTAACTTTGATGAAAGGAGAAAAAACACTGTTAGATTTGCTGACAATAGGGTTATCCAAGCTAAAGGCATTGGTGATGTTTTGATCAAGAGAAAGGATGAAAATGATGCCATGATAACTGATGTGTTGTATGTGTCAAATATGAAGAGCAACTTGATCAACATGGGACAACTATTGGAGAAAGGATTTTCCATGGGATTACTCGATGGATCATAGGAAATCTATGACTAGAAGAAAAAGCTAGTTATGAGGGCATATATGGCTTCAAACATGACATTCCAAATCAGTTTAGCAACTGTGGAATCTTGGTGCCTATATGCTATGACACTATCTAAGTATTCTTGCCTTTGGCATCTAAGATTTGGGTACTTGAACTTCCAAGATTTGAGTATGTTGAGAACTAGAGACATGGTTTTAGGATTGCCCTCAATATAACTTCCAAGGAAGGTGTGTGACAATTGCCTTATTAGCAAGCAGCCAAGAAATTCATTCAACTCATATACTGCCTCAAGAGCAAATAACTTGCTACACATAGTCCACTCTGATGTTTCTGGGCCATTTGATGTTCCTTCATTAGGAAGCAACAAGTACTTTGTCTCCTTTATAGATGATTTAAGCAGAAAGTTGTGGATCTATCTAATCAAACTCAAGAGTGGAGTCTTCTCAATCTGTAAAGACTTCAAGAGATTGGCAGAAAAACAATCTGGGAGGAGCATATAGATCCTTAGAACATATGGGAGTGGTGAATACACATCAAGGGAATTTTCTGAATTCTACAAGGAGCAAGGAATTGTGCATCAGGTAACTGCTCTATATACACCTCAACACAATGGAATTGTAGAAAGAAGGAATAGAACAATCCTCAACATGGTTAGGGGCATCTTGAAGACCAAGTTTCTCCCACGCAGTTTTTTAGGAGAAGCAGCCACCACTGTTGCATTTGTTCTGATTAGATGTCCCACCAAGAAGTTGAATTTAGTAGTGTTAGAAGAAGTTTGGTCCGAAGTAAAACCTTCAGTGAAACATCTAAGGATATTTGGCTCACTCTACTATAGTCATATCCCATATCAAAGAAGAAAGAAGCTAGACAACAAGAATGAACCAATGATCTTCATTGGATACAACCCTACTAGTTCACACAAATTGTATAATCCTACAAATAAGCAAGTTGTATTAAGTATAGATGTACACTTTGATTAATATGAATCATGGAAATGGCCTTAAGACAACACCATTCCTATGGCTAGTTTGCATCTGGATTGGGAGAATGTTGATCTGGTCAGAAAAGAAGAAGAGACAGATGCACCAAATCATATGCAAAAAGGATTTCATAAAAGACCAAGAAGGCAAAGGAAAGTTCCATATAGACTCAGTGATTTTCAGCTCTACTTTGATGATGCTATCAATACATATGGAGACTTGGTACAACACATTGCTCTACTAGCTAATGCTGAGCCAATAAGCTTTGAAGAAGCAATCTCTAGAAATGTTTAGAGAGATGCTATGCTAGAAGAGATCAAGTCAATAGAGAAGAATGACACATAGGAATTGGTGACCCTAGCAGACCAGAAAACTCCTATAAATGTCAAATGGGTCTTCAAGGTCAAGTTAAAACTTGATGGCTCTATAGAAAAACATAAGGCAAGGCATGTGGCCAAAGGATTTATGCAAAAAGAAGGACTTGACTACTCAGAGGTTTTTGCACTAGTGGCTAGATTGGAAACTGTGAGACTTATGGTAGTCTTAGCTAGTTGGAAGAAATGGAGATTCTGTCAATTATATGTCAAGACAACCTTTCTCAATGGTCCACTATAGGAAGTGGTGTTTGTGTCTCAACCCCCTGGTTTCATCAACAAAGGTGATGAGGATAAAGTGCTAAGACTCAAGAAAGCACTCTATGGATTAAAACAAGCACATTGAACATGGAACAAGATGATTGAAAAGTTCCTACATGAATCTGGTTTTCAGAAATGCTCAATTGAGAATGGTGTGTATATCAAGTCTATAGACCAAAACAATGGTGCTTTATTCATCTACCTATATAAAGATGATCTTCTAATCACAAGTAGCAGCTCAAAAGGAATTGAAGAATTGAAGGAAAGCCTAAAGGGTGAGTTTGAAATGACAGATTTAGGAAGATTGTCATACTTCCTTGGTTTAGAATTTCAATACACCAAGAGAGGATTATTCATGCACCAAAAGAAGTACCTACTTCAGGTGTTAAACAAGTTCAATATGATGAATTGTAATGCCTCAGAAACTCCGGCAGAGATGAACCTGAAACTGGATAATTGTGAAGGAGAAGCGACTGCAGATGCAACACTATTTAGGTAAATTGTGGGAAGTTTGAGGTATATTTGCCACACTAGACCAGAAATCTCCTTTAGTGTATGTGTGATTAGTAGGTTCATGCGTGATCCAAGACACTCTCACATGAGTGCAGCCAAAAGAATTATGAGATACCTAAGTAGAACACTTGATTTTGGTATTGTTTTCCCTCAACAAGATGAGAAAAGTAGCTCACATCTGGCCTACTCAGACTCTGATTGGTATAGAGATATACTAGACAAAAAGAGCATAATGAGGTATGTGTTCATGGTTGTAGATGCTCTTATCTCTTCGTGTTCACTGAAGCAAAAGGTAGTGCCATTACCAACTTATTGAAAGAGTAATTCAAAATTTAGTTAATATGGTTAAAGGGTTTCTATAAATAGTAATTCCTAACTATCACCTTGTAATTAACATACAATAATAGAAACCTATTGATTTTTCACTCCTCACATATAGATTTGCTTCTCTGCATAATCTTTACTTTTCCACCTCTGTCTCCATTCTCTTCATTCTGATTCCATTCCTTCATTCATTCTACGTTTTGTTTCATTCATTCGATTCACTTTCACTTCCTTTGTTCCAACAAAAATATAATACCTCCAACTTGTTGTGGATAAACCTAATTTATTGTCATAATCTTTGGATTAGAATCCCCTCTATTAATAAAGAAGCAAGTACTTAAAAACAACATGAAAAAATAGAATGATAGGACACTTTTAACCTTTAGATAAATGAACACACAATAATGTCATATTTCATCATGTCATGTGTATTAATAATGCCTGAAAATTTCATAAGATCGACATAGAGAGACTACACCAATTTGTCACTGCATATAAATAAGAGAGCTTTTAAGTCAATTATGGTTGGTATCATTAACTCTTCTTTGTGACGTTGTACATGGAAGACTTATATTAGTATATAACTACGAGAGCGAGCGATTTTATACTATCCTAAAGGTTGCAAGCTGACTTATTTATCATCCGAGAGTATTTTGGGTTTTGAGAATTTCAAAGTAATGGAATGTTAAAACAAATAAAGTGGATTTTGTAGGAATAATCGTACATGTATTACTCATAAAATGAAACCCAGTAATGTTGACAAAGATAAAGTTAGTAAAATTGTTAAATTCAATCTAGCAATCCAATAATTCTGGCAAGTTAATTCATCTTAGATACAGAAGTTGTTATAATTATATTGTGATAGATATCACCATCTTTACATAAACAAATCCAATAGACCTCTAGTGTAATTTGATCATCCGGTCGTTGCTCAATTGTGTTAACATGTCATAATGTTGGACATGCACCCTTGTGAAAAAATAATTTTTTATATATATAAATTTTAGACTTTTTATTCTTTTTGAATATTTTCAAGGATTAAATTAGATTTTTAGCCGTAAATATTACAATCTTTTATTTTGTCTCTCTTAAATAAATTATTTTAGTGCCAACAAATATAATAAATTTGATTTTAGTAAGGATTAAAAGTCCTTATATTTACAACGATTATACCACTTATTTTTAACATAGAAAAAAGACCCATTAAGGTAAATAAGATATTTTCTTAATAAGAAACTATTTAAGGGAATATAGTTAACCTTCCCAACAAGTGTTAGTGTCATTCTCAGAAATCAAACCCTTAACCTTTTGATTATCTCAAACTCAAACGAGTTCTTACACTACTAAATTAATATATTGTTGGTAATCTCAGGTCAAATTATTTATTGTCAAAAGAACTACATCACATCCCAAATCAAATAAATCAACTTTTATTTTTCCTGTGTAAGAAGGTTACTCTTTGTTTTATGTTATTTTATTATTATGTTTGACTTTTGTTGTGTAACAAAAATGAGGTAGAAGAAAGAGAAGAACAAACCTGTGGTAGAAGGAGTAGGGGTGGAACACGTGGTGAAGCGACGATATTGTTCAGATGAGTGAACGTTAGTTAATGCAATCTAAACCCAATTTGGAGTGAAGTACGTAAGCTATAAGAAGAGTACTCATGAATGTGAAAAACTTGGTACTATGAGTAAAATAGAGAAGCAATTAGTATTGACTATTGAGCATTGAGTTTTCTGAAGGAGGAAGTTATGTTGTTTTGGAACTGGTTACGACGTTGTTTCTTTTTCATCAAGTAATAATCTTTCGTAGCAACACATAAAGAAAAAGAATGTGACCTTTTTGTATATTATTTTTTATGGGAAAAAGATAAGAAATGTTAAAGCCAATTAATCTCAAGATGGGTAATTTCCATTTTTAGCAAATGACAAACTTTGTCTTTTCAAATACAGTAAAGGAAATTAAAAAATTCAAGATTGTGAATAATCAGACGAAGAGAAATTAAAATTCAAGATTGTGAATAACCAACAAGTAAGTATAGATCCTCACATTATTTTACAAATACCCAAAGCACAAAATCATTACAACAAGACAAGACAACCAAAAAACCTTCACAGAACATATTAAACCACCAAAGTGAATGTTCTTTCTCAAACAACCTTAACCTCAATGGTCCTTGGCTTCTTTGGCTGAGGAGGAGGCAATTTCTGAACAGTAACACTAAGCACACCATCTTGACACACAGCAGAAACAGCATCAGTATTAGCATTCTCAGGAAGCACAAATTTCCTCATAAACTTACCGACCCTTCTCTCCATTCTCAAATACTTCACACCATCTTTCTCTTCTTCCCTTTTCCTCTCTCCACTTATCAATAGCACGTTATCATCTTCAACCTGAACCGTTATGTCACCTCTCTTCAACCCTGGCATGTCGATCACAAAAACATAAGAGTTCGTATATTCCTTAATGTCTGCAGCAGTTGCAGCCATTGCCTTAGCGTCACGCATGTATGTCTGTGTTGGAACACTGACATTCTTGTTCGATGGTGTTTCGTCTCTGAGGTCCATTAGGTTGTGGAGATTGTTGTAGAATGGAGTGTCCCAATTCAGTACCCTGAAATCCATAATTTTTCAGAAAATTAAGTGATTGAAATGTTTTAAAAAGTGGTTTTGTGTATTTGCGATTACTGCTTTTGATTGAGATGGAATTTAATGTGTGTATATATATTGTGCCGTGGATTATTGGCGAAAGAAATGGAAGTGTTCAAGAAAGATGATGGAAGTTTCTAGAGAAGAGAGAAGTGTGATGGGAAGAAAGTTCTAGCAGGTTCGGTTAGGATAGGATACTCAATTCTTCTAAAGCTCTTGCGTCTAGAACATTGTGGAATTTTCTTTCAATTTTTATATTTGAGCCTAAACATATAAATATGTTTTAACTTTCCAAGAAGAAACAAAAAGGTGGATGTGCAGGAGTGGTTATTGGGCATGACTAGAAATCATGTGGGCTCTGCTAGCGCAGCAGCTTTGAATCCTGCCGTCCACGTTTTTATACTTTATTTTGTACTTTCTAAAAAATATACAGGATTTTACTGGGCTTCCTAGAGGCACATGGGCTTATTATTGTTTAAGATCGTCTTTTTTAAATAAGATGGAAATTGCATAAATAAAAAATAAGTTGATAAAACGTGGACGGCAGGATTCGAACCTGCGCGAGCAAAGCCCACATGATTTCTAGTCATGCCCGATAACCACTCCGGCACGTCCACCATGTTGTTTCTTCTTGGAAAATAAACCAATATTACATTTGTCTTTAAAATATCAATTCTTATTTAATTATAATAATTCCTTTGTTGGCCGGGGCTGTTAATCTATATTGGTGTGGCCATGTTTTTAGAATTTAACATATATGCACATAGATTATCATTATTTTATGCATGTGAACTGACGTTAATAGGGTTAATAAAGAAGCTCAAATCTTCTTTTTATAGTGGATTGAGAGGTGAACTTCCTCACGTTTATGTGATTAGATTTATAAAGAGTCGCACATCCTATTGCTATAGTGGATTTTTGACTCTGAAGTTTACTCTTTGTAGCATCTCATTACATGATGAAATCAGTAGACAATGTGTATCACTCCATGGTATTGTAATTAGACAAAAAAATTATAATTTGCTGACTTATGCACCTGTGGTGGTGCCAGGAATGTAAATCGTTAGAGACTGTTATTAGGTTGATGTCTAGTAATGTTACAACTTCAAAGACAGCAAGCAATACTCCCTAAAAAGTCCCGTTTACGGTTTTATATTATAAAATTGGTTGTTTATTGAAAAGTTCATGTCATCATGTCCCCATCATTTATATCAGGATAGTTATTTATGGCTTATTTGCATCATAAAATCCTTACACCCTCCAAAATTTTCTTTTTTCCGTTTCAACACCATGGAAAATGCACCTTGATTTAGTTGTATGGAAGTGGATTGATGAGTTTAAAGGAATTTGGCGTTGTGGAAGACACCCAACTCCTCATCAGGGATGAAAGATACACGTAGGGGGTGAAACTGAAGCTCTAGGTTGAGAATCATGTGCTGCATATCATTGCACTGGGGAAGAAAATCTCCCTTTTTGGGAGGGAGCCGTGAAATTAAATAGAAGGAAACTAAAATAATGATAATGTCATAATTTTTTTATTTCTTTAAAAATCTAATTAACAATAAAAATTGAACAAAATTATTATTATAACATTTTACTGAAGTTATTTACATACTTTGATATGTTAATTTCCAAAAAAACCTCAAGAAAACCATGAAAATTGGTAACTGGTGGATTTTATAGGCTCCAAAACAACACTCCCAAATAAAGTCTTAGGAGGTCGGAAGAGATAGCTAGCATATGAAGAGGGGTTTTATGGGGAAGAATGGGAGGATTTGTGATGGATGAACATCTGTTGTCCCAAAATAGTGTCTCACTCTATGTGTCACCTAGCATATGAAGAGGGGTTTTATGGGGAAGAATGGGAGGGTTTGTGATGGATGGACATCTGCTGTCCCAAAATAGTGTCTCACTCTATGTGTCACTGCTTGTGATTGGTCAGAAAAATAATTAATTATTAAATTTTAATTTAAATATTGTTTTTCAACCAATCACAAATAGTAACACTTTACGGGACAACAGATGTGCTCCCGTTTGTGATAAGATATGTATTATTATTTTTGTTATGTGGTCCACTAGAATAGTAATATCATAGTCAATTATTTAAACTTAATAACTGATATTATATTAGTATTTTTATATTGTTCTTATATTAGAAGATGATGACACTTGTATGATCATCATCTTTGTTTCTTTATTTTTTTTAAATAGTATTTTGTCATCCATAGTGAGAATCGATTAATGAAATATGAATTTTATTTTCTCGTATTATTTCTTTCCTTAGGAGTAGAATAATTAATAGCTTAATTCCTGGATTGGGGGATTTGTTCCTATCAATTGGGTGCTTCCATTTACACTTCAATGCCTCCCATAGCTAAGGATGATGCTCTCTTGTTCATAAACAAGAAGTTTCAACAATTACATAATCAAAAGGATGCAAGACACAAATCCATTCTCAAAATTATTGCCAACCTTAACCATAAGATTACTATCATCAAACCCCACAACAATGGATGCTTGTCAAGGAACTTTCTTTGCAGAACAATGTTTTCAACAACAACATTATCAATAATATTACCAGCAGTGCCCATAATATGACCCATACCAGCATCACTATCAACAATCCTACCTGTACCAACAACTTATGATTCCACAACACCAACAATGCCATCTTGAACCCCAATTTCAACTTCAAATTAAGCCACAGACATAGGGACAGTCTCAACCATCTTCACACGATCAATCTCCTTTGTCCCCACTATATCAGAATCAAATGGAAGTTCTTCACCAACAGCAGCTACAACCTGTTGCATAACCACATAATCAGATCTCATCACTGACTCATTCACCAAGCCCTCCCTCAGTCTCAATCTCAGCCTTATCCTTACCCACAAGATCAACCTCCTTTTGTCCAGCCTCGAACCCAACAAGACATACAAATGCTTGCATATCAGCAACCTCATTATCAAATACAGCATCCGTTTTCTAAGAAAATTCCAACGATGCACCCATGTGATCAATATTTTGTTATGCTCCCAAATCAGCAACAATCAGCTATGATGCCTTCATCTACGTTGCTGACATGTCCTTCATTTTTTCAACCAATAACTCACATAGGTGAAAGAAGAAGAGAAGAGAAAGTAACGATTGTTAGAATTTCTGACAATTTATGGGTCACAAATATAATTCTATAATTGTGTTATGACCATTATTTAATTAGCCAAATATAAAATGGTCTTCAAGAATTAATTTTGTGGCTAAGGGCATATGTGTCATGAAATATTATAAGTGTAGATACATTCAGGAAATTTGTAATTTGATGACGGGACTGAATTAGAATTATTGTAACTTAAGTAGTAATCGCTATGGTTACTTTTATAGGTTATGGTCCCCATTTGTAGAGCAATAGGTTTTGTTGAGTAGCTGATGAGAATAAAGGTGTGTTAAAGAGGAGTTGTCCAAAAAGGCAACAACACTAATCAGAATTGCATTAGCGAAAAGGATTCTCTCCTTGGCTTTTCATTCCCCTCTAGAGAAGCATAAGGAAAACCATCAGGCTCTATCATCTGGAAGATCTTCATACCCCCTTGACAATTCCAAATGGCTACTCAAGGTATGCTCTTCTTCTTCACTATGAAATCAATTGGGGTTTCTTCGGTCTAGATCAGGATTGTTCCATTTGGGTTTATGTATGGGCATAAACGTTTTGTTATAGGAGCAAAGCCCTGATCATTAGGTTTTTCGCATTCAATCAAAATGATTATTCAGAATAAATCCAACAATTGGTATCAGAGCCACCCTAATTTGATTCATGTGTGAAATTAGGTTCCTCTTTCTTCCCCAAAATTTGGATTGATTTAGGGTTTGATGTTTTAATTATGCCATGGATTGATTAGAATAGAAATTCATTGTTTTCCATGTGCATAAAGATAGATTCAAAATTGAATCAATGTTTTTTCTAGCGTTCTTTTAATTTTTGGTGGTTTTTTCGGAGAAAAATGATGTAGAAACTGCCATGTTCGAGTTCTGGCACTATGCTCTCGTCCAAGCGAGAGCTGAACAGAAGTATTGGCTTCTATTGTGCCCAAGCGAGAGTGCCTCACCCAAGCGAGAGCTGAATAGAAGCATTGGCTTCTATTGCGCCCAAGCGAGAGTGCCTCGCCCAAGCGAGAGCTGAACAGAAGCATTAGCTTTTATTGCGCCCAAGCGAGAGTGCCTCGCCCAAGCGAGAGCTGATAAGAAGCATTGGCTTCTATTACGCCCAAGCGAGAGTATGCTCGCCCAAGCGAGAGTATGCTCGCCCAAGCGAGAGTTCCTCGCCCAAGCAAGAGTACAATCGCCCAAGATTTTTTTTTTTGTTGGGAAAATTAAGATTTATGGGGCTATGGTATCTCTGTGCATTAACTTTGATTATTATTTGGTAATCCATTAAGTTGTCCGTTATTTCAAGTGAGTCAATTGAAGTGAAATGTCGCCAAAGTGACCTCTCTCATGGATATAACTCATGAGGAATATTAGATGTAAGTGTGTATGATTATTCATTATTCATGCGAGTATTAATTGGCCCAAAGGAAAGTTGATATTTGGCCGAAGATCATACACACCTGTGATGATAAACATGTTATACTTCTAAATTTTTTATACATGTGACTGATGAATCAATCCAAGGAGGGATTCGTCAGTTCACATGCCTATAAATGTTTGATCATTACAACAAAAGTACCACTTGTAGTTAATATTACTGTCCAAAGACTTGATATTAATGGTGCACTAGGTATCTTGATTTGGACGAACCATTATTTAAGCACATTGATAATTTTAAGTTGTGAGCATATTTTAATATTTTGTCTTTTGTCTAATTCAGCTACATCAATTGCTTCTATGTCTGCAAGTCTGAATTCGGTTCCGGTCCTTAATGGAACAAATTTTAAGGACTGGAAAGAGAACATGGAAAATTTTCTTGACTGCATGGATCTAGATTATGCATTAAGGGTAGAGCAACCCCCTTCTCCCTCGGAATTCAGTGCCTCTAAAGAGATGAAGGATTATGAGAAGTGGGATCGCTATAATCGCATGAGTCTAATGATTATTAAGCGCGGCATTCCAGAGGTCTTTAGGGGTACTATCTCAGATGAGATAAACCATGCCAAAGTTTTCCTTGCTGAGATTGAAAAACGCTTTACAAAGAGTGATAATGCGGAAACAAGTACTCTATTACAGAACTTGATTTCCATGAGGTATCAAGGCAAGGGAAACATAAAGGAATACATTATGGGAATGTCCAACATTGCTTCAAAACTTAAGGC
>NC_032022.1:8561950-8562572 GCF_001865875.1 Lupinus angustifolius | reverse complement strand
TATCTTATAACTGTCAAAGGGAGAAATGGACTTTAAATGAGCTCATTTCATTTTGTGTGCAAGAAGAGGAAAGGCTGAAGTGAGAAAGGACTGAAAGTGCTCATTTTGTAAGTACCTCTAAGGACAAGGGCAAAAGGAAAAACACTTCAGAGCCCAAGAATGAAGCTGCTAAGGGTCTAGAGCAAAAGAAGTAGAAGTAGGCTTATGTCTGTTACTTTTGCAAAGGAACTGGACATCAAAAGAAGAAATGTGTGAAGTATCATGTCTGACGTGCTAAGAAAGGTACATTTCTTACTTTGGTATGTTCTGAGGTCAATTTAACTTCAGTACCTGGAAACACCTGGTAGTTAGACTCTGGTTCAACTTCTAACATCAGTGTTTCAATGTTGGGTTGCTTGAGCTACCGAAAGCCTAATTATGTTGAAAGATACATCTACGTTGGCGATGGAAAATCGGTAGAAGTGGAAGCTATATGACACTTTAGGTTGTTATTATGTACTGGTTTTTATTTGAATTTGAAAGACACTTTTGTTGTACCGTCTTTTAGACGAAATTTAATTTATGTTTCTTATTTGGACAAATTTGGTTATTGTTGTTCTTTTGGAAACAATTCGGTTCAATT
>NC_032022.1:8559234-8561850 GCF_001865875.1 Lupinus angustifolius | reverse complement strand
GGCACTTAAGACTGCAGCTTATATTCTTAATAGTGTGCCAACTAAGGCAACTGCCAAAACACCTTATGAGCATTGGACTGGGCGAAAGCCTTATAGGCCTCATGAGCATTGTCCAACTGAGGCAAGGCCTTATAGGCCTCATGAAAAGAAATTGGACTCTCGTACAGTGAGCAGTTACTTTATTGGTTACTCTGAAAAATCAAGGGGCTATAAATTTTATGACCCTAATTTTAAATTCCTATTTGAGATGGGTACAACCACGTTCTTTGAGGATATTGAGTTTGAGGGGAAAGATAAGGTTAGAAACTTTGTCTTAGAGGACAAATTTGTATCTATTCCAGATGCGATTCATATGGATTTGATGAAGCAAATTCGGAACCTCTTCAAGACATAGCTTATGATGTTTTTCCTGCTCAAGATGAGTTGGTAATTCATGAAGGACAAACTCAAAACCCTCAAGAACATGGACAAGAGTTGCAAGAGCCAATAGCTTTGTGTAGATCCACTAGAGAAAGGAGAAATGCAATTCCAGATGACTACATTTGCTTTCTCCTGGAACATGAGGGTGATGGCTTAATTGATAATGATCCATTAAACGTTCGTGAAGCCATCCAAAGTTCCAATTCAGAAAAGTGAGTTGAAGCAATGAAAGAGGAGTAGAAATCCATGCAAGACAATAAAGTTTGGGAACTTGTCCCATTACCAGAAGGTAAGAAATCCATTGGTTGCAAATGGTTTTTTAAGAGCAAGCGGGATTCTAATGGTAATATGGAGAGGTATAAGGCGCGTCTTGTAGCTAAGGGTTTTACTCAGAAGGAAGGGATTGACTATAAAGAGACTTTCTCTCCAGTTTCATCGAAAGACTCTCTTAGGATAATCATGACTCTTGTAGCACATTATAATTTGGAGCTTCATCAGATGGATATCAAGACAGCTTTTCTCAATGGAAACATTGATGAAAAGGTTTATATGGTGCAACCAGAAAACTTTATAATGGGAGACTAAAAGAATATGGTTTGCAAATTGACAAAATCCATTTATGGGCTAAAACAGGCGTCTCGTCAGTGGTACCACAAATTTCATGAGTTGATTCTCTCTTTTGGTTTTGAGATGAATTCAGTCGAGGATTGTGTGTATCACAAGTTCAGTGGGAGTAAGTATATTTTCTTGCTTTTGTATGTGGGTGACATACTGCTTGCCACTAATGATGTGGGTACCTTGTTAGAAACCAAGAAATTTCTATCCAGTAATTTTGAAATGAAAGATCTTGGTGAAGCTTCATTTGTATTAGGAATTCAGATACATCGAGATAAATCTTGGGGTATTCTTGGATTATCACAAAATAGCTATATAGAAAAGGTACTTAAAAGATATGGCATGCAGGACTGTAAACCAATGGATACTCCAGTTTCTAAGGGAGACAAATTTAGTCTTAATCAATGCCCTAAAGGAAATCTGGAAATTTAGGAAATGCAAAATATCCCTTATGCATCAGCTATAGGGAGTCTTATATATGCTCAAGTTTGTACGCGTCCGGATATAACGTTCATAGTTGGGGTTTTAGGCAGATATATGAATAATCCAGGAATAGAGCATTGGAAAGCAGCCAAAAGGGTCATGAGGTACTTAAAGGGAACAAAAGATTATATGCTCACATATAGAAGATCAGACCAATTAGAGATCATTGGGTATTCTGACTCCGATTTTGCGGGATGCCAAGATAGTAGACGATCTACTTCGGGCTATGTTTATCTGTTGGCTGGTGGTGCAATTTCTTGGCGCTCTGCCAAGCAAACTCTTGTGGCTTCATCCACCATGGCAGCTGAATATATAGCATGTTATGAGGCATCACATCAGTCACCATGGCTGAAAAATTTTGTCACTGCACTGCGAATTGTGGAAAGAATTGAAAGACCACTAAAGTTATATTGTGACAATAGGTCAGCCGTGTTGTTCTCCAACAACAATAGGAGTTCGGCAAAGTCGAAACACATCGACATTAAGTTCCTAGTTGTTAAGGAGAAAGTACAAAGTGGACAACTTTCCATAGAACACTTAGGCACTAACTCCATGATTGCGGATCCTCTTACAAAATCACACCCAAGGTCTTTCATGAGCATACTGCTCACATGGGTGTTCTACAATGTGAGGATTTTTTGGTTTAGTGGGAGTTAGAATGTGTACGCCTTTATTATGTTCTATGTAATTTCAGTATTATGTATAGATACTTTGTATTCAAACTTCAGTTGATTAACCATTCAGTTTAGTATTCTGTCTTTATACTTTGTACAATAAGGTTTTATGTTATTATTAAGGATCTCACTAAAGTTAAGTAGGACCAGNACATGTACGTATCATATTCATGTGATTTTCATGCTACACATTTCATGTTGAATCTATGTCATTTGCTTGTGTCAATGTTGGTGATCATTGTTGAATTAGTCATGATTGATATGGCGAAATTCACTGTGATTCGATATGGAGACATGACTAATGGACGAGATAATTTGGATATGTCTGAGTCATAATGGCAATATTTAAGCGTGTGATAAGGATAACACGTATGGTGAATCATATATGTGACCAGTGGGAGATTGTTAGAATTTCTGACAATTT
>NC_032022.1:8535067-8559134 GCF_001865875.1 Lupinus angustifolius | reverse complement strand
ATGGTCTTCAAGAATTAATTTTGTGGCTAAGGGCATATGTGTCATGAAATATTATAAGTGTAGATACCTTCAGGCAATTTCTAATTTGATTACGGGACTGAATTAGAATTATTGTAACTTAAGTAGTAATCGCTACAGTTACTTTTATAGGTTATGGTCCCCATTTGTAGAGCAATAGGTTTTGTTGAGTGGCTGATGAGAATAAAGGTGTGTTAAAGAGGAGTTGTCCAAAAAGGAAACAACACTAATCATAATTGCATCAGCGAAAAGGATTCTCTCCTTGGCTTTTCATTCCCCTCTAGAAAACCATCAGGCTCTATCATCTGGAAGATCTTCGTACCCTCATACCCTTGACAATTCCAAATGGCTAATCAATGTATGCTCTTATTCTTCATTATGAAATCAATTGGAGTTTCTTTGGTCTAGATCAGGGTTGTTCCATTTGGGTTTATGTATGGGCATAAACTTTTTGTTATAGGAACAAAACCCTGATCATTAGGGTTTCCGCATTCAATCAAATGAATTATTCAGAATAAATCCAACAACGACAATGTTTAAGAGGAAAAGGAAGAAGAGAGACCATGTTAGTGTCGTTCATGGTCGTACCAGAAAGCACCACAAATATTCTATCATTTACTTATTCCAACAACTACTTATGGCTTCCATTACTTAGGTTTCCTTCATAGTTGCTTAGGGTTGCATCCTTCAGCTTGGCAATATGAGATGGAGAAAGAAATTAGGTTTTTAGAACTTGGGCCTCTTGGGTCTAAATTCCTAGTGCAACCCATTGATATCCTTTCAAATTTAATGGACCAAAATAGTGTATCTATGGACATCCAACCTTAAGGATAAGATTAATTTTAAAGAGGTCGGTAATGATAGGTATGTATTATTATGTTTGTTATGTGATTCATTAGAATAGGAATATGATAGTGGATTATTTAAATTTAATAATTGATATTATATTAGTATTTCTAGAACGTTCTTATATTGTAAAATGATGACACTTGTATGGTCATCATCATTTTAGGTTTCTTTATTTTCTTTAAATAGTGCTATCATCCATAATGAGAATCAATCAATGAAATATAAATTTTATCTTCTAGTATTATTTCTTTCCTTATGAGTAAAGTAATTAATAGCTTTATTTTTTGATACTGCGGAGGAGGCCAATGAATTAGGCCTTTTTGGATGCTGGGCCATCAAGTAGGCAATGATGGAGGTATAATCTAAGAAGTTCATTCTTCTTTCTCGGCGCTCACGAATTGTATTTTGGAGGGGAATGAAAAGTATATGATGGAAGTATATAGCCTTCCATTTCTCTTCTCCTTCAAAACTCAATTCACAAACATACCTATAGGAGCATACTAGTGATGTGGTCTTCTTTGATGGTCAGGATGTACTTGTTCTAGCGCTATGACATAAATGGATCCAACAGTAGCTATTTTATGGGGTTCAACACTAGCTGAGTAAGTTTAAGCCTAGTTTCTATAACGTGAAAAATCATCCCAATCCACAAACCGAACTCTAAGGTAAAAGGAAAACACAATTTCTTAGATGACCAAAGATAAAAAAAAAAGCATGAAATTTTGAATTGATCGTAGAATCCTAGAATCTTTGATGTCCTCAAGATAACAAAGAACCCTGCCGCATGCACCTTATTTTGACATCTATAATCCCACGAACCTAACAACAAAATTTCAAAAAAAGAAAGAAAAAAAAAACTAACACAGGATTTCGCACAGCATTTTCTTGTTTTCCTCCTAACGTGAAGTAAAATGTTCATGCCTATAACTTCACTCATTCTCTCTGAAGATGTCTATAATAATTTACCTCACCGCCTATTACACTCATCTATCGGCCACCTGCCTTCCTTGCAGGAGGAACAGTGTCCTCATCATCAGACTGAATATCTCCATACTGCCATATCCCTCGTCTGCTGGTCCGTGCTTCTTCTTGGAACTTCTCCAAATTATCAAGGGCCAGCTGCCTTTGTCTTTTGTCCCACCTATTTCTTTTCTCAGTCCTAGCAACCCCATCCTGGAAATCCGTCACGGAAACAAAATGGTTAAAGAAGTTAGATTTGAACTGTATGTGCATTCATCAAACCACAAGACTTTGAAAGCATTTCAAGCAAAGAGCAGTAACGAAAACCTGTAGCAACAGAGCATTAATGCTAATCTCAGAATCGACAGCAACAAGAGTCACAGCAAGAAATGTCCCCGTTCCCTGCCCTTTCACTTTTCCTCCTGAAGTATCTCTCTCCTCAACCGTGGCTCTGAACTCTTTTCCACTGTTCAAAGTGAGATCACTCAAATATTCAGCTGCTTCGTGGCCAAAATCCTCTTCCAAGTTTGGAAGCTTTATGTACGCAAGGCTACACAATTGAGCAAGACCAGGTGCTGCAGACACAGATGGATCAAGAGGTCTTAACTGGCTGTAAGCTACTTCTTCTTGATTACCATAATCCATGTAGAATACTTCAAATTTGTCTTTTGGTGATTCAACTGGTCCTCGAGGTGTGTTGACAATCTACAAAATACAGCTATGAATTATCAGTATAAGAAACAAAGAGATGTGGTACCACATGGTAGCTCACAAGGAAAAAGAAAAATTAGAGTATAAGAAACAAAGAGATGTGGTACCATGTTGTAACTCACAAGGAGAAAGAGAAATTAAAGTAATACAACAATCAAGCCTTAATCCAACTAAGTAAGGTCGACTTTGGTGAGACAAGTAATCAACTAAATATTAAGCATTCCATCAACTTCGATTGTAATTGTAGGAAATTGCAAAAACTGGCTTATTGATAACACATGCATAAAGTGATGGACTACATAATTTCAGGCCTCGTTATATTCTGGAGACAGGAACATAGAAGATTGTATAAAAAATTATCTACTTTTAACTAGACAAAACCACTCCACACAAATATTGAGGCTTAAGTAAGGTTACTTTAGTTATGGAAAAGAATCAACAAGAGAGTATAAAATATAGACCATACTTATGGAATATCAACCTAAAACCTCATCAAGAAAACTAGATAACATATCAATAAATACTGGGTGGACTGGGGTGGGTGTGTGTGGTTGGGGATGGGGAGACTGCAGGATTTAGAAAAGACGCAAAAAATCATGTTGAACTTACCATTGCACGGTACCAAGAGTTATCAGCGAGAAAATGACAAAGGACTATGTCACCCTTCTTAGGACTAAAAGCACCAAGCACGGGAGCTTCTTTAAGGTTCAAAGAAGCAAGCTGGTTCTGAATGGATGCTATCTTTTGATCCCCAACAGTCTGAACATAGAATTTACCACCACCCAAGACTTCTGTGACAATTACCTATGAATGAAAAACAAAGAGGAAAGTCATTCACCATTTTCAAACACGAAACAAGGGTTATTAATGAGACAGTGGTATCCTAAGAACCTGGAGCACTTCTTCTTGTTTATTCTGAACAGCTACACCATTGGATTCGCCCACCCCTTCAACGAAGTTTTCCCAGATCTGCAAACAAATCACAATGGATTAATTATCAGGGAAAGAACAATAGTAATGACAGGGAAAGAACAGTTATAATGTCAAACAAAGCTGGGGATCCTGTTCTTACTTTCAGTTTTTGCTTCTTTGCAGATTCTTCAGCTTGCTGCAGAAGGTGAATATCCGGAATTCTATCATTGCCAAAGGAGGTTTGAAGTTTAGCCAGACCAGCTTCCAGTAGTGTAATTGCAACATTGGTCCTAGACTCCCATAACGACCCCAAGAATGTTCCAGTTCTATCTACCGTTTCAACCTCAATCTGCGAGCATAAAATATATTAAATAAAACAAATGCAGCATACAGGAAACTTAAGTTCATAGAGGGAACAGAATTACCTCAACATCTCTCTGCATTATCTTTCGCCTCATCAATGCAATTGCTTGTTCAGAATATGGCTCACCACGACCAGGACATCTGACACCAGAGAATGAGAAAGCAATGCTGCAAGTTTCTTTTGGAATTAACAATTTGAAACGATGGCCGCTGAGGACATATTCCACGACAGCGGAAGTTTTTCTACTTCGTTGTAGGAACGGCAAGAAGTCTTTGGCTTTCTTGGCTGATGCCTAATAAGAATAAAGAGGAAACAGTTGCACATTTGAGTTATATTTTATAAGCTTCAAAGTAAAACAATATTTACTATAATTTTACATTTTCTCACCGTGGTCAAGTCAGTTATATGACTTGCTGGAGAATCCTTTCCAGAATGAATCAGTTTCCTTCCAGAAATGGCACGCGATTCGGCAGCAAGAAGAGCATCATAATAGTTTGATCTCTCTTCGAAGTCACGATGTCTGATGACAGTTCCGAAGCCACGGGAAACTACAAGCTCGCCTACATTCACCCCAGTCTGCTGAGTGCCAGCAGGTGGAACAGATGAAGGGGCAACATCACCGTCAACCTTCACAGTGGACGGCAAGAAGACTGATCCAAAATCCATTACTTTGGAATCAGCATTAGCTCCAGATGGAACAGCAGATCCATCTGTGGGAACAACCTTTCTAGAATACTCCATTTGAACATTCACCTGCGAACAGGAGTAGTCAGATAAAACTGAATCCACCAATGATATCTTAATAGGGTATCATAAGGTATTTTCCTACTTGATGACCAATGAGGCGAGTTCTCAAGAACTCCTTTGCTTCACGGGCATAAGGAGCTGGTTTCTCATCTCGTCGAGGATTGCCTATTTTTGGACACCTAATACTTGAAAGGTTAACTCGCCTTTCAGCTAGAGGGCTACCAAATTGAATGGAATCATCAGCAACAATGATGCAGTCTCCACTGACAACCTCAACCACCTGGAAAAATCAAGTTAAGATATTATATGCTTAAATGACTGAAGACTGAATATTTACTTTAAACAAATGACTGAGAAATGTTTTACCTTGCCAGTAAAGTTTTGGTCATGAATTGCCTTAGAATTTGAAAGTGGTGGTACATAGTTAGTCCAAACCCTTAGCCTTGTTTTCTTTGCCTGGAGCTCTGTAGTCTTCAGCCTTCGCTTTGCCTCTTCTTCCATCATATTTGCACTCCATTCAACATATCTAGCTAAACCCTGTTTGATTGAAACATCAAAGGGAGAAAGGTATACTTTGACTGTTATTTTATCAAGGCTAGATGCATAAAAACATTCATAACCTCCCTCTAGAAAACTGTGCAGAAAATCATTCTGGCAAAATTTAAATACTAAATCCACATGGAGAGAAGTCATGGAAATCAGACTCCAACTAAATTGCACATAATTAAGATTGCCTATAAGGACTATTGCATTAAAAGTAAGATAAACAAGAACAAAAGACTAGAAGAAGATGGCAATTGATAAAACATAAAACATCGTCACATTGATACTTCAGGAAAATAGTGACAAATATTTGAAGACAACATTCCACCAAAGCAAATAAAGGCATTGATGATATATGTGCAGACTTCTTAGTTCGTACTTCTTAGTATGGACTATGAACCCAAAGCCAACAAGGATGGCAAACACAATGTTATCTTTTCAACTTCGTATAGTTGGTTGGTAGTTAGTAAAAGACTTTGTTGGAGCTTCAATACATATTGCAGCATACTCATCATATTTACTTCAATTCTTGACATTCAATCTCACATATACCAATGAAGGCATTCTAAAGTATAAAATCATTGCAGTGAACATTTAAGATCCAACAAGAACAGGTTTTAGACAAAACAAATCATACTAATATCACTATGCAAATTAAGCACATACATTTTCCAGTAGCTCCAATGCCAGGTCTTTTGCCGATTCACCGTCAGGATAATACACAGATCCAATCAAATTGCTGAACTTATCAACACCTTCAAGAACGATACGAACCTACATATCCATGTGATATTTAGACAATCTGTTGAAATACAAAAGACAATGTAACTTATAGAAGTTTCTTACATCTCGATTCAAGACGCGCATCTCAGTAAAAAATTTAGCGTCGGGTGCAAAAGGATCAGGAGAAGTAGTTTCAGAAGTTGCTGAAGCTGCAAGTTTTTGGGCAGATGTAAGCGGAGCTTGAGGTTCCCGATGAGCATCTCCATTAGTTTTATCAGTTGTCACTTCTGATTCAACAACACTTTCAGACACAACTCTCCTTCCCATTGATGGGGCCTGGTGTAAAGGAAAAAACAATTAGTGGCATACTGGCATGGATAAAAAAATGGTAGCTATAAAAATAAAAACTTGGACTCATGAAGAGAATTTATGAAACATACCTGAATTCCAGCAACAAAAACTTGGACAAACTGAAACTCTGGAAGTAAATAGACCCGGATGGTACTGCCATCACGAACCTGCTCAACAATTGCTTCCATTGGCGCACCCTTGTTTGAAGCTAATAAACCCATAGCATCGAAGTTACTAGAATCACCAATGGCAGAAGGTGGTAGGTTTCTGATGGATGCCTCACCAGCACCAGGATCCTGCAATCACCATAGAATCATATTATATAGAGCACCCATGGGAGACTTCTACAGATTACACAAAAAAGTCACCACACCCATTTTATGTCCCATTCTAGCATCATTCTGTCTGGTCAATGTAAATGGCATTTGAAGATAATCATAAAAGATATTGCATACAAAGCATAAGTTCATTCCACAATTAAACCTTAATTTCAAAGAATGAACAGGCAAATAGTCATTTCCATAAATACATAAGTGAAGCACGAGAGCAACACATAATTAGGTCAACTTCGAAATATAAGACTAAAGGAACATCAAATTTTTAATGCTGCAGCAACAAGCACACGTTAATTACAGATTTTGTGAAAATTCCTTTCAAGCTAAAGAGGAAAACTCATACACACCTTGTTCCAGCGACCAAGACCGTCTTGTTTAGATTGTTCTTCCAAACGTAACAACTCTGCCAGGTAAGGACTCGCTTCTCCTTTCTGCTGACCTTGTTCCCTGACCTGCATGAATAATATCACAATATATGCAATTCAGCAACACTGAAACAATAAAAACATATAGCAAACATCACAAAAATTGATATTCCATGATGACGAACATAATTAAAACACAATGCACACATCTACATAAAATAAAGCAAACAGTATTCAACTATTCAACCTTTGCCCATCCTTGAGAGACCACCAGCGATGCAACATTCTTGTCACCGACAAAAACAGTTCCAAAATCTCGACTTATGGATGCCACATTGTAATCAACCTTGAAAGTCACTTCCTGTTACAAGTTACAACAAAATTATATCACGCCAAAGACGAATACAACATGCTTCGCCATAGTATGGGAAAAAACATATTTTTGATGAGCCCCTCGTTTAAGCTTATTAAAGTGAATTTTTAGAAGCTTAAAATAAAGCTTCTGAATTCCATTTTTTAAAGCCCGGACAAAAAAATTAATTTTTTAAATCAAAATGATAAGCTTTCTCATGAAAAAAGTTTAAACAAATGGATCCTCATTAAGACAAAAAAAACCATCAACTCTATTTTTTCGCACCTTCCCTATACAGAGCTTCCTTAGAAACTCTCTACTTTCCCATGCATATGGCTCGTCCACACCACCTCGTCGTGCCTACCAAATTTGCAAGAAAAATAAAACCACCAATGCAATTAAAACAGAGAAATTATCATCAATCAATAAATTAAGAATAAATAACTAACTAAATAATAAACAAAACAAAATTTTAGAAATTTCCTTCAACTCTTCAAGGTATATTCCATGCTCCAAAATCAAATTAAAAAGGTCAAAACATGGAAAATTACCAGTCTAGGTGCAATAAGAGATGATAAAGTGATGCTCTTTTCAGGCAGTGGACCAGGCTTTGAGCTAGCAATAGCCACAATTACCAAACAATCCCCGGATGGAACAGCTTTCACTCTTCCCCTGTACCATCCCGTTGCCCCTGATGTCATTTTCAACCTACGATCTGCAACAAAAACAACAACAACAACTTTTAAATGAATCCAAATACAGATTAAAAATATGAAGGTTTCTGGAACCATTAACGTCACTTCTTATATACGTTTATAGATTAGTTAACATGAAGCAATAAATAATTAACAAATCTCAGATCCAGAAAGTGAAAAACACTATAGATAACCACATGCATGAAGCTTTTTTTATATCAGAATTATACGGATCCGATTACCAAATAACAAATGAAATTCAATTGAACAATGTTATAAACAATGCAACAACAACAATATAAGTAGCAATATTAACATATCATTATATCATTATTATATACATATACCTTGAAATTGTTCTTTCTAGCTTAGGATCTATGAAATTCGAAACCGAATTGAGAAAGAAAGAAGAAAGAGAGAAAAATGAGAGACTTGCGTTTTTTAGAAACAGAAGCTTTTTATATAACACAAAAAGGACACACTGTTGGGTTCTGAAATAATGCCCTTGATTTCATGAATAATTACATCAATGCCATGTTCAAATCATGATGAAAGGAACGTCACGAATCCTTGTTTTTTATCCTAACATATATCCAACGTTGGATTTTGAGTAATGACGAAGAAATTAGGCAATAGTAATCATAGCCTTCTTATATTTAGATTCCCTATTTGGCTATTTCTAATTTATTCTTTATTCATTAAATATATTTATATATATTCTTTTATTCCCACGTTTATAATGAATTAATGATAGTGCAAGTTAAGTAGAGGATATTATAAACATAAACATGTATTACACGGGTCTTGTTTTTCTAATGATGTTTAAAAAATGTTTATTTTAATTGATTGGATTATCACATGATTGTAGTTTTGTGAGATATTAATTATCAAATTAGTACAAAATAGCTTTAAAAACTAATAAAGGTAATAATAATAATAATAATCTGGAATTAGTAACATAAATTAGTTATTAGTCGTTGTATAAATGATTTTTATTTTGGAAACCGTGAAAATAATTTTTTTACTAACGGTTACCCCTCTTATGTGCCTTACCTTCAACTTGAGCCACCTTCAGCTAAAAAGTACTTGATGGATCATTCATTTTGGAACAAGCTAACATATCTTTCTTGCATTGTTAAAAGGTAACGGTATTAAACAAACAAAAAAAGTATTGATGGATCATTAAACATATTAATGTTTGCCTTTATTTTGTCCGGCAATTTTACATACTAAAACCGAATAAAAAAGAAGAATATAATATAAATGGTAAAATAGTAATTTTGGTTTTTTTATAAAATCATTATATATTTATGGATATTACATTATTTTTTACGATTTTATAAAGTTATTAATATTTTTTTGTATAAGAAGAATGTCTTGTAATTTTTGTGATTTTATAAATCAAAAAATTATTTTTAGTATGTTACATTAATTTTTATGATTTCATAAAATCATCAATGATTCTTTTGTACAAAAGAGGTATTTCAATAATTTTTATGGTTCTATAAATTAAGCATTTTTAACTAATCACGGGTGTTATAAATATTCTTTACGACTTTGTAAAATTGATAAAATAATTTTATTACAAAAAATATGTGTGTTCGAGCCATAGAGGCTCTCTCTTAGGGGAATAAAATATTGTATGAGGTATTTAAATTTAATAGATGACACCTTCAATAAATTAATGAGTCTGAGGACTGCATGTTAAAGCTGAGGTATTACATCTATTATCATATCTTTCCATTTTCTCGAACTCCAATTACAAGAATGCATTATGTGCATACTAATTGAAGCTATCCCATTAGGTATTTTAGTGTTCTCATTTATATTTCAACAAATATCGCCTAAGTTAGTCATCTCAGCCTCGATATATATTTACTATGTCATCTCCTCACAATGTGCTCAAGACGTAATTTAGTCTACCAAGATTAATGGGCAAAGCCCAAAATATTACTACACTTTCAAGTGAATGATTAGTCATAAGCTCTCAACAAATCGTGTCTTTCCAAAAATATCACTTAATTATGGGATTACATAAAAAAATTGAGGTTGGGATTTGGTAATTTAAGTTTGTGATTTATGAGATTCGAGATCTAGGATTTTGAAGATGAAAATGTAGTGGTTTGACGAGGTGAACTCATTATAATCATTATATGATGTAGAGAGTCATTAAAAACGATGAGTAGGATGTTAGCGTCGAACTTAATTGTCCACATGAGATTCTCGTCACCAAACTCTAACGCCTAGTAGCGTTAAGGACAAACGTGATTGGTGTTCTTCAAATTGAGGGGTAAATGTGAAGTTGATAAGTAAGGTATCCACGTGAAGCTCCTTATTAAATCAAGAGTGGACATTGATAGTATAGTCCAACATAATGTATTTATAGCATACAACATGACAAACTTGGATAGATTTATGATTATAAAAACCAACTAAAACAATATTCTGTGATTGTACAAAGGCTTGGAACAAGCCAAATCGAGCCGAAACTAGACCTAATTCGATTCAGTTTGATAAGAAATGACTCAACTTGAAATTTGAATCAAGTTTGATATGTTCTATTTTTCAGCTCGAACGAACTCGACTTGATTTGAATTCGTGAAATGTTTTACTCGAATTGTCATATGAAATTGGTTTAGTTCCTCAGGAGTTTGCGAATAGTTTAGTTCAACTCATTAGTACGATTGGTTCAGTTCATCATCTCAGAAAGTGATTATTTATTTAACATGTGCAAATTTAAAGGTTGTGTATATAGTTGAGCCATGTCATGAAACTTATGAACATAACGAGTTGAACTATATTTATTTCAAGTTCAGATCGTTCATTTAACGAGTTCAATTTTTAGCTCAATTTCACCTTGTTTGAGATTAGCATTGCCCATATTCCATGCCCAAGCATATCTGAAGCTCCATCAAGCACTAGTGTCCACCTGTCTTATTTTGTTTTGGTATCTAGAGACATTGTCATGATTCCTTCATCGAGAAAATCCTCATGCATTAATTCCTCTTTGATTACTATTTGGCTAGCCAAATAATCAATAAGAATACTTCCTTTTATAGCCTCGTGGGTGACATATACAATATGATACTCAGATAGCAATACTTGTCACCTGCCATTTATTCCTATCAGAATAGGCTTCTCAAAGATATACTTGATTGGATCCATTTTAGATACCAACTAGGTAGTATGGCTCAACATATATTGCCTAAGACGACGTGTTGCCCAAGTTAAAGCACAACAGGTACGCTCGTGTAATGAATATCTCTTCTCACAATCAGTAAATTTCTTACTCAGGTAATAGATGTTTTGCTCCTTCTTCCCTCACTTATCATGTTGCCTAAGACGCAACCATAGATTCATCTAACATTGTTAAATACATGACTATGGCTTGGTCTCACACTAGAGGCATCAATATTGGAGGTTTTGTCCAGTATTGTTTGATCTTATCGAATGTTGATTGACAATCCTCATTCCATCTCACGCTCTAGTTTTTCATTAGCAATTTGGAGATGGGCTCATAAGTTGCAGTCAATAGAGAAATAAACCGAGATATATAGTTCAGTCTGCCTAAAAATCCTCTGACTTCCTTCTCATTTCAGGGAACCGATATTTTTGCAATGGATTTGATCTTTTTATGATATACTTCTATGCCCTTTTGACTAACAATGGAACTCATGACTTTATCAAATTTTACTTCGAAATTGCATTTAGTTGGGTTCAACTAGAGTTGGTACTTTTGCAACCTTTCAAAAAGTTTCCTCAGATTTTCAACATGCTCCTCTTCTATTTTGGACATGTTGTCAACATAGATCTCAACCTCTTTACGCATCATATCTTGGAAAATAGCTACCACAAACCTTTGGTAGGTGGTCATGACATTCTTTATCCTGAATGACATCACTTGATAACGAACTGTCCCCCATGAGATGATGAAGGTTGTTTTGTCTATATTTTCCAGAGCCATTTTAATCTGATGATATCCTGATTATCCATCCATGAATGGAAACAAAGCATGATTCGTGTGCTATCGATTAAAATGTCCACGTGGGGTACAAGAAAGTCATTTTAGGGCTAGCCTTGTTGAGATCCTTATAATCAACACATATTTGAAGTTTCCTTTTTTTCTTCCGTACTACAACTATATTGGCAACTCATTCAGGATATGTAGACACTATTACAAATCCATCTTCTTAACACTTCTGTACTTCCTCTTTAACTCTCAAAGGGATATTTGACTTCATTCTTCACAACTTTTATTTCATTGGTCTAGAATCTTGTTTTAGTGGCAGTTTGGGTTCCACTAAATTATGATCTTGACATGACATTTCTTTGTATGACCATGCAAATACATCTTTATATTCATGTAGAAGCCGGATGAGCTTTTTCCTTAGAACACTATTCATAATTGTGTCTACCATAATCTCTTTCTTATCTTCCTCTGAACACAGATTCATCAATTTGACGGGTTCCTAATGAGGTTGGATTTCTCTAACCTCTTGCTCGACCAATCTAAGCAATTATGGGGATGTCTTTCAATCTTCAACGCTATCATCCTCATCTTCTTGATTTATGGGGTGGTGAAAATTGAGCAAGTGATTATTAATGATGTCATTATTTATAGATTTGATGTTAAATATGCATTATTGTTATTGGTTATATTAGGTTTGTTTATGGGGGGTTGAGTAAAAATGAAAGAAAAATATGTAAGATATATGAAATGGAAAGTGATGCGTTGTATTGATTAAAATTAAATTTATAAAATAAAACATGTCCTTATAAACAAAAGATCCAAATGACTAATGTCAGGCAAATGATGATCAAAACTAGTCCAAAATATCCAAAATATTTCATAATTACTTTGAAATAAAAATTGTGATGCCAACATCTTCTTTTGTTTAGTTGTTTAGTACCATGCCTGGAGGGCACTAGTATACATAGTTGAAATCATCACCTAATTGTTCATCATTCATCATCGCAATCATGTTCTGTGGATTGAAGCTTGCACTTACTAAGCTCTGGTTGATATGATGGATGAGAATCCTTCCACCTTTATATCTAAAATGCCCCAGACGGACTACTCACATCTTCCTTTTTCTCCTCTGAAACCTTGGCTTAATTGGCCCTACTAGGATTATAACCTAGTCCACATCGATCATTGTTAACAGGAAGGACCATTATGTTCTCCATCCCTTGTTCATATTTATCAAAGCCTTTTCCGGGTTGAAATCTATTCTTTATTATGACCTTTGCCATCATAAGGGATGCCATATAGGGACAAGGATTGAGTATGGGATATCCTTTTTGGACAAATAATATGTTTGCGATTTCCAATGCTCGAAAATGTCTCCAAGGCTTCTCTATCAGATTTTATATATGGGGCGTCACTAAGCTAGGACACCAGAATATCTTCGTCCCCCATGATTGTCACTAATCTATCATCCACAACAAACTTCACTTTTTGACGTAAGGATGAAGGTATCGCACAAGCTGAATGTACCCATGACCATCCCAACAAATATTTAAATGATGGGTTAATGTTCATAACTTGAAAAATGATATGGAAGGTGCATGGTCCTATTTTCATAGGTAATTCAATCTCACCCAACACACCCCATTTGGCTCCGTAAAAAGCTTTGATGATAATTGAATTAGGTCTCAATAATGAATCATCCACAGACAATTTGGATAATGTCCTCTTCATGATTACATTAAGCGATGCACCATTATCCAACAACATTCTTCCTATTATAAAATATTTACATATGATAGAGATGAGGAGGGGATGAATATTCCATGTTCCTTCATTCGAAATTTCCTGATCACTGAAAGAGATATAGTTATCAATAATGACGTTGGTGACAATCCCATCCAATTTGTTGGTGGTAATGTCATGGTCGATGTGAGCCTGATTGAGCACTTTCAGTAGGACATTTTTGTGGGCTTCCAAATTCATCAACAAAGACAACAATGACACCATTGTTGGAATGGGCTTAGCTGATCAACTAGTTGATACTCACATTGCCTTGTGAATCAGTAGAATTCACAAGCTTCTTCACTAGTAACATCATCATCACCTCTGGCATTTGTTTCTTCAACTCGAATATCTCAGAATTTCCTTCCAAATCAAGTTCTTGATCGGTCGTGATCTTTGCTTGCAGTCTGGTGTTGTAAGGATATCTATCTGCAATGATTACTAAACATGCTAGGATTTTTTCGAAAAATAAAAGTTGTAAAGAATGATAGAATTGAATAAAAGCAAAAGAATTCCTTGTCTTCGAGAAGTGTGGTATAGTAAGACATTTTGACACACATTTGACGACTACGAGGCATATCCTGATACTTGTGTTGATGGCAATATTAAGAGGAAGCTCTAGGCTTCAGACCTTGATCGTATCTAAGCTTGTTCTCTCATTGTGGATTACTATCATTGAACCTCTTGCTCTGTATTTAGAAACCTGGGAGCAAAGTCCACAAGGCCGCTTACAGTTGATTACAATCGTTAGAAGAAACGCCAGGTTTCAGAACAAGATAGTATCTGAGTACTAGATGTTTTTTTTACTCTGTCAAGAATTTATTTGCATATCAGATGAGATGATGAGCCAGTATAATTTTTGCATAGATAATAACTTGGAAAGACTATGTGAAAAAAAGAAATCATTATTGATATTCATAATGAGAATACAATTTTATTTTCTTTTCATTTCTGTTTTTTACATTATTGCTCAAAATTTTCCAGACGCAATAGTCCTCCATTTCCTAAGTTTCCAAGCTAGCCTATTACATGTCTTATAGAGTGTTTTCATTGCCGGACGTAGCTCAGTCTCTTGGTACATTTCTATCTCTTGGCGGGCATCATCAAAATATCTTAGTTAATTATCTGTGAAGTCCCTAAGACCCTCAATCATTTGCCTGCATATTCCTTTCCACTCGTCTTTGTCCCATTTTCACTCTTGCAGCATATTATTCCAATTGTGCGACCATTCCTACTATTGGGCTACTAACTTGTCGTAAGCTTCCTCGAGGTTTCCCATTTATTTAGAAAGATAGATTTTATCATGATTTGCCTCAGATAAGGCCCGATAGTGAGCCTTTTCCATCTCTTCCAACATAGCTTTTAGTTGATCCTCCCTTCTCCTAGTCTAATATAGGGCTGCCTGATACACTTTTATAGTAGCCCAGGTCTGGCTCTCATCCTTTTGGCTTTCCTAGATGAAAACCTGCATATTCTCTATCTTTGCTTCCAAAGTATGGACACGCCTTTGTGTAGTATGTAGGGCATGCCCTCGTGCTTTTAATTGATGGCTCATATTAGCTATTCTTCATATTTTTACTTTCCAAACCTGATCATCTCATCTATTTTCTCATGTTTTTTCCCCAGCTCTAATTAAATGGTACTTATCTGATGATGAGCACATGCTAGCATAGTCTCGTTTCTGACTGATTTCCTATTTTCTCTAGGCATCGACAGTTTTGTTAAGTTTTCAACAGTTAATTCATACTTTTGCAATCTGGTTTCAAGCTTATTCTAGCTTGGCTTCCAGAAGTTCATTCTGACTAATTAACAGCAGTTCATTTTAAGATGGTCTAGTTGGTTCTTTTGATACCGTGGATGGTGGCAGCATAGCAGATTTCATCCTATCATTTCTCCATCTTTTATATTCTTTAGTGTAGTAGGCTTAGTGCTCTCCAAGTTCATTCTTCCCATAGAGATGAACGTTTCTCATAACATTCTTCACTATAATGAGATCTTCCCTGATAGTTTCTTTATCTTTATACTAGATCATTGATCCTTGTAGTTTTTCTTGAGGTGCAAGATTTATTCCCCATTCCAGTTGTCCGAGTACAAAGGTTGGGGTAAAAGAGATGCATCTCCGGGGGTCCATCAACATTATGTTTGGATATTCTCCACATGAGTACATGATCACATGATGTTTATCGTACAAGAAGCACTTCATCCTGAAGTTCCTGGGGGTTACTTCTATGAAAAGCTTCTTCCATTCATATAACATCATAGTTTTGATTGTGATGTTTCGGAATCTACATAGGGGGTACCAGCTCCAATCTGGGTACCGATGATGTAAAAATTAGGTAACCATCCACATATAGAGCAGATGTATACAATATCGAACTTTTTGGTAGCCCTTTTCGTGGCACCTTCAAAATGATAGGAGAGTCTCAACCATCACTATGGTACTAGATTAACTGTGAATCTCTTGACTTTAGCGAAGACTTCAATTGCTACTTGGTATACTATATCATAGACAAAAAGAAATAAGACCATATAATATACAACTAATGCAAATGCAGTTTTGAATAGCTCCTAATTTTCTTGTTCCATCATTTTGACAAGAATTTTCTTCAAAAAGGTAGTCTTCAACTCGTAAATTTTTCCTTGTTTGATTATGTGGTTTGGACATGGGCGTACCTCAATTAGTTTCTCCATATAATCCTATGTGACATTCTGATTATCATTATACTGATACATTTTGAGCTTGCTTGATGACTCGATATCAAGGCTTGATGAACCGATATCGAGGAGGACTTCATATTCTTCCACAATTGGGGATGCATCTACATTTGGGTATTCAAAGACATGCATAGTAGTATTCCAGTACTGAATTATATCCTTTATGGCCTTTAAGGTCTCTATATCAATTGTGATGAAGAGGATGTCAAACAATCTTCCATATTCGATGGCCAACTGATACTGAACCTCTTGAGGGATCTTGGGGACTAGATCTATTAGACAGCTCACGTCAACAACTTGTAACTCCACCCTTACTCCTTTCTTTATTAACAGAGCACTGATAGAACCCACAATTTGATAATCACTCTTCATGTCTTATTATACTACGCATTTCTCTTTGACAAAAGAATTAGAAAAATAATAATTTTAAAAGTGTCAAATAACCAAATAGTGAATGAATGCATGAATGAAAGAGTTATTACCCATTTCAGTCCCTCATATTTTTCGACCTTACCAGTTCAGTCGCTCAAAAATTGAAAACCCAAAATGATCCACAAAAATTTCAAATGTGGGTCAAATTAGTCCTTTTTAGCATGCTTTAAAACATTTGGTAGGAACTAATTTGACCCCAAAGGACTAACTTGACACACATTTGAAAATTTTGGGACCATTTTGGGTTTTTTAATTTTTGAAGGACCAAACTGGTAAGGTCGAAAAACTTGAGGGACTAAAATGGGTAGTTACTCTTTATTATATTGTTAATGCATATTCAGACTAAGCCTAATATGGTGGTATAAATTCATCTCCAGGGCATTGAGCCCATCGACGGGTATGGTATGATTGATTATAGTCTGGAGTTAAACGATATAACCCCAAATTTCCTAATATGATATGGATTATGTCTATAGGGCATTGAGCCCATCAACAAGTATGAAAACTATCCCTAGGGCGTGATGAGTGTGATATTATGCTACATTTGCATTGCATTTAACTTGTATTTTAGGACATAACTAGGACTTTAGGATTGTTTTAGCTTTTATTTCTCTTTGTTCGGATTGAACGAGTATTTTTTGTTATGTTGTGCAATGTGGATGGATTGAATAAAAAAAGAGTAGAGATTGGGCGCAAGAAGATGCAATTCTGTGTTGAGGCTATGCGAAAACCAATTGAATGACCAAAAAATGCCGCTTTGGAGCCTGGATCCAAGAGAAGTAATTTGAAGTGAAGGCACCACATACACTCACGGTCATGAATGTTATATTCTATTCCTATTTTTTTATATTTGTTTTGTTAGGTTTAACCCAATATTTTGTAATTAGGATAAATGAGGATTCTCCCTCAACAATTGAAGACATTTTTACATTACAATTCTCTAATTTAAAATTTAGATTATTCAGTCCTCCATTGTGAACACCCAATTTCGCATCCTACCATTTCAATGCAATTAATTTATTAAATTTTCGTTTGCTTCAATTAACTACTTATATGTACGGTTACAAAGATTTAAAAAGAGAAAAACATTGGTTGAGAAGTTGAATTTCATTAGCATCCTCTACATTAATAGAGAGACAAATACTTCAAAAAAACAAAAAGAAATGCAATTTCCAATGACATATCTTAACCTTTTGATTATAACAAATTACAATTTTGCCACTACAAATAAGTACAAAAACATGCATTTGGCTCTTTAATTACTTTACATATTATTTTTGGCTAGCTTTATTCCTTCTTTTAAAATTGAACATGTGAAACTCATCTTTGATATCCCCAATTTCCAAAACCCTCAAATTTACTTTGAATGGTACAAATCAATAGTCATGATGAATGAAAATATGGTAACAGTAGCAAAAATATCACAGATAACCCAAGAGGTTTTTGTGAAGGAAATAAGTGAGGAGAATTATACTATTATGCGTACCCAACAAAAAGTCCTATATTCACCAAATGAAAACACACTCGCTGCCAAGTCCAACATTCGGATCATCCATGACCACTCCTTGAAGTAGCAACTTCACAACTTACCCTTATGACATTGTCCCTAACATGCTTGAACATCTTTTCTCAACTCAGCATAAACAAACATTCATTCTCCAACCTGTCTAGCATCAACCCCTCAGTCACCTACTCACTCATGAGGCACAAGTTTCTCATTCTGCAATTAACATACACATTACAATTTACATCTAAGAAAACCAACAGTTCATACACTCACAAAAATGAGACCACAAAAAATGTGTATTAACCAAAAGGACAAATTTCCTTCATCACCGTCAACTCCTTTCGTCAGTTTCTCCAAAGGAATCAATGGCTTCGAGACAAGGTCACTCCTCGCAAGCCTCGTGGTTCCTCCGCGAATTTCTCTGAACTGAGTCGTCTTCCATAACTTCCAGAACCTTCACCGGAGGGAGGAAGGAAGAAGGTTTCTCTAGGGATTTCAATCCCATTTTTCTCTTTCATACATCTTCACAAGGAATGGGAGACGCCTTTTGCTTTCTTCTTATTTGTTGTTTATGTTTTATAATTTATATTATTTGTTTTGTTTATTTTATTATTTACATTTATCCTCTTTCCTCTAATGTAATGCTATGTTAATAATTATTCTAGTCTAGTATGCTAAAATAAAAGTCTACCAAACTGCCCCTATTTTATGGTATTCAATCACTAAATTTGGTATCGGGGGCTTACTTTCATAAATTATTCTAATATTATTTATAAAAAGTCAAGTAACTAAAAATGGATTCTTTAACTATATAATCAAATAAAAGTTTTTTTGGCTTTTTGGTACTCTCTTCAAAAATCTCATTTAGATATGATGTAGTGCGAATATTAGTTTTTGTAACGGTATCTATCATGAAGAAGACAAAATTCCAATTACTTATTTTATCACCTAAATGAATTTCATGGAATTTTTTTAATAAGGTGTCTCTAACTTCTCTGAAAATAGGAAAAAGGTCTACGATCAACACCATATCTAAGTTATTAATTCCATATAAAAACAAATAAAAACTAATTTATCACAAAGTGGTAATCGATTACCCAAAAGTTCTGTCCAATATTGTAATCGATTAATCATCTACTTCATCGGTTACATCAGACAGTTTTTGCTTTGTAACTGCCACTTCAGGTAACCTGTTATGCCGTTTTAGTAACTTGTTACCAACTGCCACATAGTTCAGGTAATCTGTTACCTAGTTCTGGTAATCTGTTACTCAGGTTAAGTAACTTATTATTTAGCAATTTGACTTTGTATTTTAGATATATCCAATTCTTTAAAAATTATTTTCATTCTTTGAGTAGTTGAGTAGAAGTAGCTATATCAAGACTTAATCTATAACTTTCTTGAAGCTTGAATATTCTATGTCTTCATGGTCTTCTTCCTTTTCTTCTTTTTGTGTTCTTTGGTGTCTTCATCAAAGTCGTACCAATGTCAGGAGCAAGATCTTCTTCACAATCTCCCATTTTTTTATGATGACAAACCAATACCTTTTGAAAATTGAGATCTTGAAATTTGTTGAGGTTCAACATATGTAGATGATATAGCTTTGTTGAGAGTTCGAATATGCCTCCCTTATCTTGTATATTGTCTCTTTGTTTTATTGTATGTGCCTGAAATTATTTGATAGAAAAATACAACTCCAATTTTTCTCCCCATTTTCAAATCATCAAAAAGAAGAAAAGCTAGTTTTGTCCAGCATAATATACAGATATATATAGGCAAAGGTAATAAGATATGTTGACTTATAAACAAGCCAAAGTCATAATTTTTGCAAAATACTATGAATTCCGAGTAATGCTAGATAGTAATATACCGAATCAAAGCATAGTATTAAGAACAATAATTAAGCAATTCATACATAATAATTAGCTAATATGCAAAATACTATGAATTCTGAGTAATGCTATATAGTAATATACCGAATCAAAGCATAGCATTAAGAACAATAATTAAGCAATTCATACATAATAATTAGCTAATATTAAGATGATCGTAAATAATATCCAAAAGTACAAATAAAGATAATAGTAACATTAGTTCTGAAATTGCAACAAAAACATCAAAAGCGAAATCCTAGAATGCTAGACTGCTACCCTAATGATCTGGATCAGCTTGTTGAGAGTCCATGTCCACATATTCCAATCGATTAGATATGCATTTAAGCTCTTCTTGGACTTATAGGTTCGTTGTGTCAAGAGCATCCATCTGAGTGGTGATGTAGCCCTTAAGCAAGTACAACTCGTCCATGATCATTTGATTGGTAGGAGTAAAGTCAAACGAAGATGATTCAGTATGAAATGCAGGATGAGTAGGAGAGTCAATAGAAGGATTTTCTAGATTTGCAGTCTGGTGATCACCATGATGCTTGTATAGCATGTCATTGGGATCCCGAAAGAAACTCATTTTGTGGATGACACCCACATAAATTTTGTCGCGAGCATCAAGCGAGATCTTAGACTCTCCAACAAACGAAACACCAACATGCTCAAGAATGGCAGTTATGAGAATAGCATAAGGCAGTGGTCTGAACTATCCTCTAAAGGCCCAAATTTGTCTCATTACCATTATTATCCAATTAATTGGAACATTATGCTAATAACATACATCAATTGAAGTTCCATATCATTCACTTGTGAATGGTTTGAAAGCTTTGGAACTATGATGTAGTTTAGTAGGTAATGAAGCAAACGGTCCTCCAAGTTCAAGTTACCGGTTACGCACAGAGTCATATACTGACCTTTGATTATGCATTTTTATTTCCCTTTTGGAGTATCTACACATGGATTAGTAGAAATCCATTTTGTTAAACCGTTCTAGATTGTATTGAATGCCAGATTCAACTATCATTCCTATGTATGGTATATTACCGCAGTGTGAACTCATGGTTTTAAAGACTATGGCAATCTCTTTGCCTTTGACCTAGGAGAATAGTTTATTCTTCCTAAAACCCAAATTGCAGTAAAATACCCATACATGATCCGGATAGTAGGCATGATGCCTTTCACAGAAATAAAAAAAAAATTGTTGCCTAAAAAGAGTTCGGAAAATGAAATCGTTGTTCTCAAAAGCGCTTAACATACCATACTTTGGAGTAAAGATGGGACGTTGCATGAAGTGCTCCTTGAAGATAGTTCTCTTTTCTTCGTTGGCCAAGAGTCACGCCAAATCCAATATATTAACTTCGTTTGGGTTTTGTTGTCTCCCTTGAGTTAGATTGGTTTTCTGCTTCTTATTTCTAGAGGAAGAGGCATAATTATTGAGGTTTGAAAAACTTAGGTTTTTAGAGATTTTGAGATTTGAGGTTTTCTGATTTAGAGCACTAAACACGAAAATGATGAAGGTAATGTGTTTAGGAGAGGAAATGTGGTAGAAAACGCCACAAAAATCAAGTAAAACTGTTGAGAAAAGAAATTTTTCTAAATTGTTACCACGTTTGGAAGGAGGGAAATGGGGAATATGAAGTTAATTTTTTTGATTTTTGCCTTAAATAGTGCAGAGTGTAATCGATTACCACGAATGAGCAATCGATTACCCAACCTTGCTATTTTGAAATTAATTGATTAGCACAAATAGCAATTGATTACCCAAACTTGTTGTTTGGCAATGAATCGATTAATTCAACCTGTAATCGATTACATTGGCTGATTTATGATGATTTTTACCACCGATGCCTTGTAATTGATTACCCTTCCATGGTAATAAATTACATACCTCAAAATAAATAAAAATTAAGCGTTAACAAACATGAATAAGTTCAAGTAGGCATGAAATACATGTAATGAAGCACATATGATATATTTTTAACATGTTAGGATAGATATGCTCCATCAAGAATGTCTAGTTCTCGTCTAAGTTTATAGAAAGGATCTTTAGCCAAAGGTTTGGTAAAGATGTCTGCACATTGTTCATGTGTATCAGCAAATTCTAAGAGAGCATCTTTCTTTTGGACATGATCCCTAAGGAAGTGATACCTTACATCTATATGTTTTGTCCGGGAACGCATACTCGAATTCTTTGTGAGGTTTATAACACTAGTGTTATCACATCTTAAGGGAATGCATCCTAGGTCTAATCCATAATTTCACAATTGTTGCTTGAGCCACAATATCTGGGCACAACAACTTCCTACAGCTATGTATTCTGTCCCTGTAGTACTTAGAGCGACACAAGCTTGCTACTTACAAGACCAGGAGACTAGGACACTTCTAAGGATATGACAAGTACCACTGTACTTTTCCTCTCAGATTATCATCCAGCAAAGTCTGAGTCCGAATATCCCACCAGATTACATATACTTCCTTTAGGGTACCATAGTCCTACATCATACCTTTAAGATATTTTAATATCCTCTTCACGAAAGTAAGATGTGACTCTTTAGGTTTTGACTGATAATGTGCGCACAAACATACACCAAACATAATATCATGTCTACTAGCAGTAAGTTAAAGAAGGGAACTAATCATACCTCGACACTTAGAGATGTCAACGCATTTTCCAGTCTCATCACCATCAATGTATGTTCCAAAACCCATGGGAGTGGCAATAAATTTGCAGTCATCCATTTCAAAGCGTTTCAGCAGATCCCTGCAATATTTAGACTGACAAACAAAGATACCATCCTTGAGTTGTTTGATTTGTAGTCCAAGGAAGTAGTTTAACTTTCTCATCATGGACATCTCACTCCCCTTGCATCATCGTAACACATTCACTACACAAAAGATTGTTAGTAGAACCGAAAATAATATCATTGACATAGATTTGGACAAATAATGTATGACGATTTATTTTCTTAATAAATAAGGTAGTGTCGACCTTTCCTTTAGTAAATTCTTTATCGGTTAGCAATTTTGTTAGACGATCACACCTGAGCGTGGAGCTTGCTTTAGGCCATAGAGGACTTTCTTAAGTTTATAGACATGAGAGGGATGCTTGTAGTCCTCAAACCCAGGAGGTCGTTTGATATACATCTCTTCTTGTATATAACCATTTAGAAATGCATTCTTTATATCCATTTGATATAACTAGGAATCTAAAGAACATGCATATGCAAGCAATAATCTAATAGCTTCAAGTCTAGCAATATGAGCGAATGTTTCATCAAAGTTGATACCTCCTCCTGAAAGTGTGCATGTCAAGAGGAACACTTTGGAAAGCTCTCTTTATATGTCATGGTTTTGATGAGGACAACTTGTGCTTATAAGAGCTTGAAGATCACCAACAAATCAACGTGCTTAAGTCTTTAATTGGTACTAGGCTTAGACTAGAATCTAGTTTAAGTTGAGTCAAGGCTTAGGTCACCTAATACATGTCTCATATGCATAAATCTTTTAAATCATTTCATCTTTGAGATATGTCATTCATAATATGTTCATGCATTACATAAATACATGTATATGTGCATTCTAGGCATAAACTAAGTGTTAAACATGTATGAACTAAGTGCATAACGTATTTGAGGTTTTGTAGTTAAAAATACACATTTAAAAATGCTGTTAATCGATTAACTAATACTTTAATCGATTAACCCAACTGCTTTGAAAAGTGGTTGCTACTGGAACACGTTTTAAAATGCTGTTAATCGATTAAAGCACACGTTAATCGATTAACCTAACTGTTTGAAAAGTTGTTGAAACTGAAAACTTGAAAAACAGAATCAGTTAACGTTTTTGAATCACGTTA
>NC_032022.1:8531555-8534967 GCF_001865875.1 Lupinus angustifolius | reverse complement strand
ATGAAGAAGGTCATGCCAAACTTCAGGAGCATTCAGATATGCCAGCTGTGTGGAAAACCAAGAAAGCTCACCCGATCGACAAAGTAATAGGTGACATATCTACGGGAGTGGTAACCCGTAGTTCCTTACGAAATTTCTATAATTTTGTAGCTTTTGTATCACAAATTGAGCCTGAGACCGTTGATGAGGCCATTGAGAATGTACACTAGGGTATAGCTATGCAAGAAGAGCTAAACCAGTTCGAGCGTAACAGTGTTTGGGACTTGGTCCCTAAACCTAAAGATCATCCCGTGATTGGTACTCGATGGGTCTTCAGAAATAAACTTGATGAATCTGACTTAATAATTCGAAATAAAGCACGCTTGGTGGCCAAAGGCTACAACCAGGAGGAGGGTATCGATTATGACGAAACCTACGCTCCTGTAGCCAGATTAGAGGCCATCAGGATGCTTCTTTCCTTTGCATCTGTAATGAACTTCAAACTTTTTCAAATGGACGTAAAAAGCGCCTTCCTGAATGGTTACATTCAAGAAGAAGTTTATGTTGACCAACCGCATGGTTTTGAAAACTTTAAATATCTGAACCACGTTTATAAACTTAAAAAGGCACTCTATGGTCTTAAGAAAGCTCCTAGAGCTTGGTATGATAGACTAAGTACCTTTCTTTTGGAAAAAGGTTTCGAGAGAGGCTTGGTTGACACAACGCTTTTTATTAGAAAATCAGAAAATCATGTATTGCTTGNTGATGGGAGAACTCACATTCTTTCTAGGATTGCAGATAAAGCAGCTAGAAAGTGGGATATTCATCCATCAGGCGAAATACTGCAAAGAGCTACTCAAGAAATTTGAAATGGACAAATGTAAGGAAGCTTCCACACCTATGGCATCTGCTTGCTACTTAGACAAAGATGAGAAAGGAAAAGCAATCGAGGTAACGAAGTATCGTGGTATGATTGGGTCTTTACTTTACTTAACTGCAAGTAGACCTGATATCATGTTCAGTGTATGCATGTGTGCGAGATATCAATCATCACCTAGAGAATCACACTATATAACTGTTAAAAGAATCATGAGATATCTAAAAGGAACTGTTAACATGGGATTATGGTATCCTCGGGATGCCTCACTATCCTTGGTGGGTTATTCCGATTCCGATTTCGCCGGATGTAAATTGGATCGGAAAAGCACTTGTGGTACTTGTCACTTGTTGGGCAGTTCATTAGTAGCATGGCACAGCAAGAAGCAAGCCTGTGTTGCTTTGTCCACCGCCGAAGCGGAATACATTGCCGCTGGTGTGTGTTGCGCTCAAATCCTTTGGATGAAGCAGCAACTTAAGGACTTTGGTCTTAAACTCGAAAAGATCCCAATAAAATGCGATAATACAAGTGCCATTAACCTATCCAAGAATCCCGTTTTGCATTCTAGAACAAAGCATATAGAAATTAGACATCATTTTTTGCGTGATCATGTACAAAAAGGTGACTGCGTTCTTGAATTTGTGGAAACATCTAAACAGTTAGCAGATATTTTCACCAAGCCCCTTCCCAGGGATACTTTCTATGTTCTAAGGAGAGAACTAGGAATTCTTGATGAACAATATCTTGTTTAAAATTGTTTAGTTGTTTGCATTATTGTCTTGCCTCTATATGCCTATGTGTTTCATGTTTAAATGATATATGTTGAAAATGCAAAATTATATCTCTTGATTAACTCTTTCTATGATTATAAATGTCTCGATTGATCCATTGCAATGCATGCATGTGTCCTAAAAAGTCGAAACCGTTCTGCTGCCTAAAAACCAATTTTTACCGTGTTTAATCGATTAAACACTTTTGGTTAATCGAATACCTGAGCATCAGTTTTTGAATATTCAAATTTTACACTGATTTAATCGATTAAACCGCCCGTTAATCGATTAAAACCAGTATTTTAAGGGCAGACAGTGTCTCGGTTTTGCACTTTTTTCGGCATTTTCTCAACCTCTTTGTGCTTTGAGTCTCTATATTAGTAACCCAACTAATCCAAGTGCAATAAGGTAGAATAAACCTCATCCTAACCCTCTCAAACCATCAAGAAATCGCATCTTATCATCCTTATTCCTTCCAAATTCCAAATCTTCCACCAAATCAAACCCTAGGTTAAGTTTGCCCAAAACCTTCTCTGCTCATTTACCATCATTTCGGGTTCAACACATACAATGGAGCAAGGTCGTTCAAAAAGGGTCAAGACTACAGCTAACCGTGTACGAAGAAGGGAAGCCGGTTCACCTTCCACATGGGACCGCGGTGACCCCTACTATTCACTCATCTTGCAAGAAACCCGTTTGGCGAAATTCCAAGGTCGCAAATCCACGTATGTAAGGTATGTTGATTTAACCTGGTTGACGGAACAGAACTTTAGTTTCCCGCATGATATGGAGGCTCAGGGAGCCGTTCAGTTTTTGGAATTAAAGGGACAAGTCTACCCTGCTCTAGTTAGGGAATTTTATGCTAATTTTAGATATAAGGATGTAAAGTATTGGTCCAAGATTTCTGGTAATCTGTTTGAGCTGAATGATGATCTATTTATGAATGTTGGCGGGTTATCATCGTCTGGTTATGGTATAGGGGATTGTTCCTGGGTTAAGGACAACTTTGATCCTGTTGAGTCTACAAGTCTTTTCTTCGAGGCCCTCATTTGTACATTCAGGGTCAACTGACCAAAGCTTGGTCGTTATCTGTTGAGAACAGTCTGTTGCATTATGTTATTGCTTACATACAAGTACAGAGGAACACAAATCACGCACAGCCTACTGTGAATGATTTGCGTTTCATGTATGCTGTAAAGAATAATGTCATGATCAACTGGCCCGAGGAGATTCTGAAAATTATGAACAGTGTATCATTGTCTCAGTCGAAGCTGCTTCCATATAGTATTTTCATATCTCGCATTGTCGATTATCTGACATTGATGTTTCTGATACTATCATTATTGAGTATACTGATAAAGATCACCTGGTTGGTGAAAGTCTTATTCATAAGATGGGGATATACAAGTATGGTACTACTTGGCAATATCAGGAGGACTACACTACATTTGATCTGGATTTGTCTGATAATGATAATAAGGGTGATATGGGTATTCAGAATGCAACAACTCAGAGGGAGTCTTCTGGAACAGCACCTCAGAACTCTGCTTTTGGTCTAGCTCAGATGGAAGCTATGGAGCAACGGCTTAACAACCGTATGGATATGCACTTCCAAGGGTTGAAGGATTCTTATTTTGCAGGCATGGAGCAGTATGAAGAACGTCAGATTGCCTATACAGACAACAAATTTCAGGAGCTGAGGAACATGATTCAATCTAATGCTGAAGCTCAGAATGCTATGTTTTGCTCAGAATTTCAGAAGCTATCTGTGCTAATCAGGGGAGAT
>NC_032022.1:8517592-8531455 GCF_001865875.1 Lupinus angustifolius | reverse complement strand
CAGAGATTCTTGGCTGGGGCTACGCCGAAAGAAACGTTTTCTTTGTCGGTAGGAAGGGAGTCAAACCATAGAATAGGTTTATTTGTTTTCTTGTAATTTTTCTAAGTGTTGTAATTGGATGATGTACATGTAAATACATTGGTTCAATTATAGTGAAGGAAATCTCCCAAGTCAGCCGGGAGGCCTGGATGTAGTTTGCAGTGGACAAATCGATTAAGTTTGTTTTGTTAATCGATTAAGTTTGTTCTGTTAATCGATTATCTTCATCCTGTAATCGATTAATTAGGGGTGATTCAGCATTAAGTGTTGAGTTTCGAAAAGCGGCTATTCTAACCGCTACACCTATTCAACCCCCCTTCTAGGTGTATTGTAACCACAAATACCTAACACCTCCCTCGTGGTATCCTTGTGCTACAAGTCTTGCTTTATTTCTTACAATGATCCCATTTTCATCTGATTTTGTTTCGAAATACCCAACGAGGTCCTATAACATTTCTTTCTTTAGGTCTAGGAAAAAGTTCCTAAACTTTGTTTCTCTCAAATTGGTTAAGCTTTTCTTGTATAGCAAGAATCCAATGTTCATCCTTGATTGCATCATCAATATTGGATGGTTCCACTTGAGAAACAAAAGTCATGTTTAGACAAACATCATTCAATTTCAGGCGAGTAGAGACTCCCTTAATTATATCACCAATGATGTTGTCTCTAGAATGATATCGATGAATTCTCCATTCTTTAGGTAATTCAAAATGGATATGCTCTTCTTGTGAAGGTATATTGTCGCCTATTTTTAGATGCTCTGTGTTATGTCATTAATGGATTCTTCCAAGGATGAACTAGGAAAGTCATCATCATCAACCATTGGTTTTTCTTCCAAGGTTGGATTGGTTTCATCAAAAGTCATGTGAATAGATTCTTCCATGGCTATAGTTCGAAAAGCTTTGCTTGTAAGAGAGTAGCCAAGGAAAATTCCTTCATCGACTTTAGCATCAAACTTTCCCAAGTTTCCCTTACCATTATTTAGCACATAACATTTGCAGCTGAACACATGCAAGTGAGAAATATTTGTTTTTCTACCTTTGAAGAGTTCATAAGGATTTTTCTTAAGAATATGTCTTATTAAGACTCGGTTGGAAACATAACATATCGTACTTACTACATCTGCCCAAAAATATTTTGGTAGATTAGTTTCATTCAACATAGTTTATGTTAGTTCCTCCAACGATCTATTCTTTCTCTCTACAACTCCATTTTGTTGTGGTGTTCTGAGAGCAGAGAAATTATGAGTTCTACCATTATCATTACAAAATTCCTGAATTGGGGGCTTACTTTCATAAATTATTCTAATATTATTTATAAAAACTCAAGTAAATAAAAATAGATTGTTTAACCATACGATCAAAATAAAAGATTTTTTGGCTTTTTGATACTCAAAAAGTCTGTTTTAGATATGATGCAATACAGACATTTGTTTTTGTGGCTTCATCTATCATGAAGATGACAACATTTCAATTACTTATTTTATCACCTAAATTAATTTCATGAAATTTTTATAGCAAGGTCATGATTCGAGTTGTTTCTAACTTCTCTGAAAATTGAAAGAAGGTTTACGATCAACATCATCTCTAAGCTATTAATTTCATATAAAATAATAAAAAACTATTTCATCACCTAAATGAATTTTATGGGATTTTTATAGTAAGATCATGGTGCAAGTCATCTCTAACTTCTCTGAAAATGAGAAGAATGTCTATGACCAACACTGTCTCTAAATTATTAGATTCATTGAATTAAATCAACTAGACATTATAAATATTTCAAAATCATAAAAAGAAATCAACTCCACTCAAATCAATCGATATTCTCCAAATCATCAATAATCAACTGAACCAATTAATTAATTTTCAAACCAGAACTACGTAGTCTTGATTTCCCGATTGCACCTAAGGATGCGTAGGAGCAAGATGAGCTCTTGTCGGACACAAAAATAAAAAATAAAATATTTTGCTATAGTAATTAAATCTTATTAAATAAATTGTTAAAGGGTATAAAAGTCCATGTTATTAGTTAGGGTATCGTTTTAATACAGGCGGACAGGGTGCTAATATCTTCCCCGATACGTAATTGACTCCCGAGATCAGAATCTTTGTTTAAAGACCATTCTTATCCAATTCGAGCAAAAACAGAGTTTTCTACGTTTTAACCGCAAAAAATGTAGCGGTGACTCCAAATCAATTGGGAGAGGTAGAAACCAAGTCCGCCTCTTCCTAAGTCGTTGAGCCGGTCTTCCAACCAAAAATCGGGTCGCGGCATCCATTATTAGTGAGTAATTCCCGTTATTTCTAGGATTGGGGCTATATCCTTTTACATTCAATAAACACTTGTTCTTACTTCTCTTTCATTGAGTGTTGTGATTTGAATCGTTAAACTGAGTTTATTCATGTGAGTTGTCTGGCCAACAAATTACACCTCTTAGATACATTAGGGAAGGACCGAGAGGTGAACCTAACTATCTGACCATTCAGTTAATTAAACTAGAATCCTAATTCACGAAAGTAGTCTTATGATTCTCGGGGGTTTCTGGAATTCACCTTCAGTTACTACAAAGTGATTTAATAGAAAGATCCAAGTAAAGGATTCAATTGATAATCATACCACGATATTAAGTGCGACTTCAATTGAGTACATGTGTTGGAGCTCGAGAGAGGATGGCACATATCAAAGAGCAATCCACCATTGCAACTTAAAGTATGAAAATGAGCAAATCAAGGATTTGCGAGTGTAAAGATAGTAACCCTTATCCTGGGCACTCTTCCTAAATTAGATTTCAATCTTTTTTATTATTTTCATAATTATTCTTGTCGACTGTTCAAAATTCAATTTTATTCCTTATTTGAGTTTAGTATAAATTAATTGTTATAATTAAAGGAATTTTCAAGTCCTCGTGGGATTAATATTTTTTTACTTGGCGATATAATTGTCCACTTGCGATTTGCCCTATCAAGTGTTTGACATTTGTTGATACACATGACCAATTAGCATATATCTTTACTAAACCTTTAGCTAAAGAACCTTTTTATATAATTAGACAATAATTAAGCATTATTGAATAAGCATATTTGTCCTAAACATGTTTATGTATATTTTATATGCTTCATTATATGTATCTCATGCCCACTTGTACTTTAAATTGCTTAAATTTTATTTTTTTGGGGTGTGTAATTGATTATTATAATAGGTTAGACATCAAATAGCCTAAATATTTAAAAATTGATCAGTGCAACCGATTACACCTTCAATTAATCGACTAATTGTCTAGACAGTAAGTTTGAGCAATCAATTGCTTAATCGTGGTAACCGATTACACTCTGCACTATTTAAGGCAAAATGTCATATTTTTTAAACTTCATCTTCTCCACTTTCACTCTCTCAACCATGATAACCCCCTAACCTCGAAAACCCACTTTTCTCAACTGTTTTGAGTTGATTCATACTACATTTTCAATTCTAAACATATTCCAACCATCATTTTCAATTCTAAACACATTTCAACTATCATTTTCGTGTTTCGTTATCAAAAACCCCAAACCTCCAAACCTTCAAAACCTAGAATTTTCAAAAACTCAACTTCAACACACCAATGTGACTCAAGGAAGGAAACAAACCTCTGATGAAGTCAACACATTGGATTTGGTGCGTCTTTTGGATAATGAGGAACAACACAAAACCTTCAATGAGCATTTTCTACAAAGACCCATTTTTACTCCTAAGTATGGTATGTTAAGTTCTTTTGAGAATAATGATTTCATTTTCCCTACAATGTTTAAGCAACAACGACTCTTTGAGTTATGTGAAATGCATTGTTCCTATTATCCTAAACTTGTACGAGTATTTTATTGTAAAAGGCAAAAACATTGACATAGACTTTAGAACTTTAAGTTCTATTTATGATAATATATCATACATAGGGACGATAGTAGAATCAGGCATTCAATGTGACTTAGAAGGGTATAATAAAATGGATTTCTACTACTCTATGTGTAGATAATCAAAAATGGAAATTGAACAACGTAAACAAAGGTGTGTCGGTGATTCTGTTAGAAACCGAAATATTTTACTTGTTGGAAATTTAAACCTAGAGGACCATTTGCTTCATTACTTTTTTAGTTACACAATGGTTCCAAAGATTTCAAATCATTCACAATTAAATGAGGGGGACTGACTCACGCCTCTAAGGGGTGTATTGTTGGCGACCAAGAGGACTTGATCCTTCCTTGGGTTTGCAAATTGATCCGCAATTAGCGGGGGGCTGGCCCACGCCTCTGAGGGGTGTATTGTTGGCGAAACCTTCTAAGGATCAAGTCATCTTGGTCGCCAATAATACACTATTCAGAGGCATGGGTCAGTCCCCCTCTGATGGCGAATCAATTTGCAAACCCAAGGAAGGATCAAGTCATCTTAGTCGCCAACAATATGCCCCTCAGAGGGGTGGGCCAGTTTCGCTCTAATGGCGGATCAATTTGAAAACCCAAGGCAGGATCAAGTTCTCATGGTCACCAACAATACGCCCCTTAGAGGCGTGGGCCAATCCCCCTCGGATGGCGGGTCAATTTGCAAACCCAAGGCAGGACCAAGTCCTCTTAGTCGCTAACAATATGCCCCTCAAAGGTGTAGATCAGTCCCCTTCTGATGGCGGATCAATATGCAAACCCAAGGAAGGATCAAGTTCTCTTGATCGCCAACAATACACCCCTTAGATTCGTGGGCTAGTCCCCCTCTAATGGTGGGTCAATTTGCAATAAGTCAAACTATATATCTTGTTACTCTTTGCTATATATATATATGTCTATTATGTTGGAAACTTAGTTTTTCCTTCTTTTTGATGAAGTCAAAATGGGAAGACAAGTTTGAGTTGTGTATTTTTCTGTCAAAATTTAACAGGCACATAGAATAAAACAAAGGGGGAGCATACTGAAGTCAAACAAGTCATATCAGATGAAGTATGCTGCTTTTCAGAAAAATTCAAAAACATAATCTTTTTAAAAGATGTTGGTTTGTCATCATCAAATGGGACAATTGTGAAGAAGATCTTGCTCCTAACCTTGGCACAGTTTTTATGAAGACATCAAGATCACAAAAAGAATAAAAAAAGGAAGAAGACTATAAAGACATAGAAGATTCAAGCTTCAAGAAAATTATAGGTTAAGTCTTCAAATAGATATTTCTATACACTCAATTTATATTTAGTAGCAATGCTCAAAGAAATTCAAAGAAATCAAAACTATTCTCAAAACAATTGATAAGTCTTGATACAATGTCAAAAATGCTAAGTAACAAGTTACTTGACTTGAGTAATATGTTATTAGATCTGGGTAACAGGTTACCTGAACTGTGTGGCAGTTGGTAACATATTATTGGACCTACGTAACAGGTTACTTAACTAAGAAAACAGTTACAAAACATTATTGATATTGAGTAACCAATTAATGTCTTGTATTAATCGATTACCACTTTGGACAGTCGATTACACTGTCATGACAATCGATTAATCATAGTTATTGGAAACCAAATTTTCAAATTTAAGTGAACATTTTTCATCCAAAGTGAATGAGTTTCATTCCAATCGTGTCTCATTTTTATGGAAGATTACTTTGGCTAATTTGAAGCCTATTTAAAGGCATTGAGACATTCAATTCATACACAAGTGATATACGAAATGTTCATATCTTAGTAGAACAATTTTTGCTCTCTTTTGCAACTTTGATTCTAAAATTTCACATTTTTTTGAAGTTGCTTTAAGTGCTAAACTCTAAGTTTCAAACATATAAGATTTTTTTTTACTAAGTATATATATTAAGAGAGAAATGATTGCAAGTTATAGCATTATCAAAACTTGTAAAGACAATCATACCATTGATATATTCTTCATCTTGTTGTTAACTTTTCATCACAAAGGTGTGTTGAGAAGGGGAAAAGATTTCACTTGGAAAGACTGTTTTCCAAGGTTAGATAGTTGTGAGTGTGTAAGACACAAGGGTCTTAGGGAGAGAATTTGTAATTTCGACTCAAATTATCTAGTGGAAAAATCTTTTGTGTGGCGAGAGTACTGGATGTAACCTTCTATGCTTACTTTTAGTTTTAACTTGGTTGATTTCTACAACTATTTTCCGCTACACAAACACTTTGATATATAAGCAGAAAAATCGGTCATTTCTCCCAACAACTAATTCACATCCCCTCTTAGTTGTCATCTTATACTTACAATCTTGCTATTACTGTTTCTTATGTGTCCTTCTTCTTGCCTGCTGCCAATTTTTTGTTGTTAGTGTCCCTTTGTCGATTCTATTTTGCTTTTTGTTCATTGATTGCTCCCTTTTGGTATATGTGATATCTTTCTTTTTTTCACGTGCGTATTCTTGTAGGTATTGCTCTCTTGTTGTATCTCTGTGTATTATGTGTATCATTTGTGATAGCCGAATTATGTTTTCATATTTCAGAATGTATGTGTGATGTGTATGTTCTCTCCTCTCTGATTGTGGTGGTATGAGTGAATATGATATGTTCTTTTTATGGAATTGTCTTCTTGTTGTTTTTTCTTTCTCTGATATGGATGTTGTATATTCTCTGGTTGCTTGTGTGTGATATGCCTTTTATAATGGTTCATAAAAAACCTTTGATTTTCCAGCTGAGTTAGAAATATAAAAAAGCCCTTGGTTTCTTCTAATTATTCCCTGTTTAAGACCACCCATCATTGTTGTCATTTATGCTTATTGTAACTGACATCAGAATATCCCAACATGCAATGATTTCTAATGTGTATCTCCTTTAATTATCACTTTTGAATTTCTTTGAAACTCCTCATGGTTGATCCCTTTCAGATTTATTGGAATGTGTAACTGAAAAGGAATATGTCATCTCTGATATTTATATATTCTCTTTTGAAATTATGCTTGTAACTTCTGACTGATTTCATTTCTCTTAGTATTTGATTGTTTCCTTACCTCAGTTTGTAACCCCTTGCCTGATTGCTTCTCTCATATCTTACTGCTCCATTAGAGTCCCAAAATGTAACACTTTTAACTCATTGTTGTGATTGTAACGTGAAGACAAAAGATTGAGGAATGCTTTTAATCATGTGAAGCTCTCTCCTAATTGGATAAGTGTAGGGTACAAACAACCCTTTCAGCAGATTTAAATTCACAAAACTTGGTCTTTAGGATTTTACTTGATGACCCCTAATTTGCACTTGTTTAATTGCCTCTTCTTTACTAACTTTTTTTTCTATTTTAAAGAACATAGTATAACCTTTATCGGATTTTCAAAGTTGTTTTTTAGAACATCGTTGAAACACCATTGATGCATAACTTTTAAATTTGTGAGTCATTATAAGAATGTTCTGGAGTTGTAAAAGAAAAAAAGGAGTTTATTCGGGTCTATTTCTCATATCCTTTGTTTTGTGAAAGAGAAAGGTCCCAAACGAAATTGTGACAAAGCTATATAGTTCTATAGCAAGGGAAATACTTTTCTTATTTCCTTGTTTAAGGTTGTAAACCTTTTTTATTATTGTTGAAACCTATTAAACTATCTTACTTCTCTTTTCTTTGCAGAAACATTTGATGGTAGTATAGTAGCACTTCTCTTGGACATGGCACCTTCATTCTCAATAAGCTTCTAAGCTGGATCAAGAGTGAATTTATCAAGTTTGAGATCTCCTTTCAATGATTATTGGAGATTAGCCCTAGTGATTTTCTCTGCATTGGCCTTGATGTAGGATACCATGTTTTGCTCCAACATAATGGTAGTTCACGTTTCTTTATGTAGTGTTATTATTATTCTAGTGTTGTTTAATGAAATTATGGCTATAAAATTCTTTATCATTGTACATTTTCTGGGTTTGGAATTTGTTTAGTTTATCAATTTCTTGACATATCCTGTATTACAATGAAAATACGGATGCTGCATAAAAAACAATGTACTTGATTCAAGTTGGGGATGTGGTTGGTTTCTTGCCATTTCTTGCACACGTATCACATCCAACAATATTTATTTGCACTTTCATTACTCAAGCACTCTCATAAATCATGAAATGGTGCTTTATTTTATTTTGAGTTTCAATAAAACTTGTATCCCCAAATTTTCATAAAAGAAATAAAAAAGAAAAATGGTAGGACAAAATTGAGTGTTCACATTCAAGAATTATGCACTACTTACATGCAATGAATACTTATTTTTGTGGGGCATATTTTCAAAATAGAAAAAGTCAAAAATATAAAGGATAATTATTTGAATACTCTATATGTGGGTATTTTAGTTAAATAATTACTTTTATCCATTTGTGGATATTTTAGTAATGTTTGTGATTTTATTTAGTAACAATTGATTTTTTTTCTTCAAAAAAGGTATTTTTGTAATTTTAGAAACTAAATTGTTTTTACCATTCTAGAGATTTCTATATTTTTTTATCAATGAATAACTTTATTACGAAAAAGATACTTTTAGATTTACAGAAACCAATTTTATATTCTTTGACTATTCATTTCTTAACCTTAAGTGAGAAAACTTTTGCATTATCGATAGTTTTATTTTAATTAATTTAAAAAATTCATTAATAAAATCTTTCAATTGTGAACCCTTATAGTAGTCTCAGCATTTAATTCACGTTACAAAAATATTTATCATAAATAATAGAATAAGGAAATGAAAAAATAGATGTTTTGAAAGGGAAATTTTGAAAATGATCAATATTATAAAAAAAGAACAAATAAGGTGAGAAAGGAAATTGTCAAAATATGTCAAAGAAAGAAGAAGACAATAAGAAACTAGAGAGAAGTACATCACATCGAGAAGCATGTGATTGTGAACTATTTTTTTCCTCCATAATTATTGTAGTATCATTAGTATGAATTTCAACATCCGACGACATAGTTGGTCTCTACAAGTGAACATGCAATAATTGCCTAATCATCACCGTCGTCGTGGTGGGTTTTTTGCCAATAATTATCCACTTTTCAGCCCCATCAGACACGAGGCAACGTGTCGCTTGTTGATTCACCAACTGCAAGGGAATATTCAGACAATATAGTCAGGCTCACACAATAATCGCCTCATTACGCATTGTCAAATTCGTCTCCTTCCTACAACCAGATAGGAGTAGTCTATTGCCACTAACATCAATCATTTGCTCAGTCTCCCTGTTTCCTCTACGGCTCCGCCTCGATTAGCCTTGACCACCATTCAATTCCTGACATGTGATAAAGTCATATTTATTTCTTTTTATTATTATTTACGGTAAATTCTTGTTACTTTTGTTTTATTATTGCATATTATATATAATTAGTTATTTTTATTTTTTAATTCAGTTGTAATAAGTAATTATTTAATAATTTAATAAAAAATATCTAATAAAAATACAATATCTTAATAAATTATATTTAAATATTTTAGTCAAAACTAATTAATGAGATTGAATAGTTCGGTGTATGCGTTATGTCACCTCTTCCTTTATGCTACAAAAATATAAAGTTGGTATATGACTAATGCTTGCTATCAGCTATTGATAACGTATTTCTTAAATAAATTATTTCCAAATATTTTTAATCAAAATAAATTAAGTGGTTTGAATATCCTAATCTATGATCCATATTGTCTCTTCCTTTCTGCTCTATCTGAAAGTAGGTCTACAACCATTGTTATCTCTTGGTTATTAATTTCATTTTAATCTTAAATAAATTACTTATAAATATTTTTAATCATAATTAATTAATGAGATTTGAATAGCTCGGTCTATGACTCATGTCGTCACTTCATTTCTCTCAAATCGAAAAATTAGTCTATAATGAGTGTTGTCTTTTTTATATTAGTTCTATCTAATGAAATTCAAATATTACATTTTAAATAATTTTAAATTAAACAAAATATAAAATCAAATCAATTCACTAATATTTTTAATCCTAGAACTATGTGTGAAAGTGCAAAGTGTCAAGGATAGCACTAACAATTCTTTGCCTATGTTTTGATGAAGACAACGTTCTATTAAAGCTTGAAGATGGCTCAACAATCAACATGCCTTATGCTCATTTGGTCATATTTAGACTAGGATATAATTTGAGTCAATATTCTAAGTAGTCTAGGATGTGTGCCGTAATAAGTGGGTATAGGTTAGGTGAACCTAGATGCTAGTCTCTCAGACCATCTTAATTATCATATCATATCCATGAGACATATCATCTAGTTAATTGTATGTTCATGCATTATTCATACATGTTATATGTGCATATTAGGCATAATATAATTGCTAGAACATGTATATAATTTTTACATAACATATGAGAATTTTACATTTTGAAACATGTGCATTAATGTGACAGTTAATCAATTAACGTGGTGACTTAATCGATTAACTCAACTGCTTTTCTGTTAAATCAGTGATTTCTGTTACAACTATTTTATGTGTCATTTTGTTGCATGGTTAATCGATTAACGGGTAGTCTTAATCGATTAACTAGTCTGTTATTTGTTATAACTGATTTATGGTTTATCCGTTTAACTGTTTGTAAAGAATCTAACTGCCAAAACTACGTCCTATAAATAAGTGGCAACGTTCAGAAAATGTAGCATTTCATTATATTGTATAGGGTTGTTTAGAAAAGCATTTTGCATATTGTTTACTGTTTTTTCAAGAGTGATTGCATGTATGAGAAGAGAGTTATTATGCTAATCTGATTTCTGGTTTTTGCATACTGCTTTACATACTTGTATGCTCATTCTTATCTTGCTCACATGTTCATGCATTAGATAGATTTTTAGAGAGATTATCTGATTTCTGTTTTGATAAACTCACATGATTCTAGATGGCTTGAGTGATTAGTGAGTGGGTTAGTCTTTAAGTCTTTTCTTGTTATATTCCAAACATTATTGTGCTTAGTATACCTTATTGTTTAACCTGTTTTTATGTATTTCTGGATTAGTCTCTTGGTGTCAGATCACCATAGAGATTGAGGTTCTTCACCAAGGCTAGGAGGTCTTGATTTGAGGACAAGAATCTTGGCTGAGGTTGTTTCGTGAGAAAGGTTTTCTCAGGCGAAGGGTAGAGTCAAACCAAGGATTTAGGGGTCCTAGATTTCAAGAAAGAAGTGTCATATGTGCTTGTAATTGAATTGGTGTGTGTATTCATACTTTAACTCAATATTATGAAGAAGAAAATCTCCCCAGATCAGAAGGGGAGGCCTGGATGTAGTTTGCAGTGGACCGTAAACGAACTAGGATAAAAATCCTTTTATGCACTCTTTTTCTCTCTGAATCTTCTTTAAAGTTTCTTGATGTTATAAATTGAATCTGTAACTAATATTCTTGATATTTGTTTACTGTTATATACTTATTATTTGTGCGTAAAAGTATCTGTATTATCTCTGTTCAATTGTGTTTAAATAACTGTGCAATCTGCCTGTCTGATCATTCTGTTATGTGCATTAGTTAATCGATTAAGGCGTGTTGTTAATCGATTAATTGGGTTGTTTCCAGCAGTTGGGTTTTGGTTCAAGAAGCGGTGATTAATAACAACTACACCTATTCAACCCCCCTGCTAGCTCAACCGTATCCGCGTGATCCTAAGAGAATTAAAATGGGTTCCACCAACCCCTTTGGTGGTGATGGCGCATCCATTAAACGCCCTCCCATATTCAATGGCGAGGGTTACGCCTACTGGAAAGTCCGAATGAAGATCTTCATATAGGCTATTGATTTGGATATTTGGGAATCCGTAATCAATGGCCCTTTTCTCCCACTTCACTTAGTGGACAGTGAACTGAAAGAAAAGCCCAAAAGCTTATGGACCGATGAGGAGCGCAAGAAGGTCTAGTTCAACCTTCGCGCCAAAACAATAATTACATCGGCCCTATCTTACGATGAATTCTTTCGGGTGTCTCAATGTCAAAGTGCCAAGGAAATGTCGGACAATTTACAAGTGACTCACGAGGACACTAGCGAGGTCAAGCGCGCCAGGCTAAACGTTCTAACTCATGAATACGAATTATTTCGTATGGTACCGAGTGAATCGATTGGCGACATGCAAAAGCAATTCACTCACATTATAAATCATTTTATTGCATTGGATAAAATATTCACCAGAGGAGAACTCACTAACAAAGTTTTACGTTGTCATGATAGGAGATGGCAACCTAAAGTGACGGCAATCATGGAGTCCAAGGATTTAGATTCCATGCCTTTGGCAACACTCTTCGGAAAGCTTCAAGAGCATGAGATGGAGCTTGGGCGTCTGACCATGCATGAGGAGTCTGATCGTAAAAAGAAAGGAATATCTCTTAAAGCTTCAACATTCTAACCCAATGAAGAGATAGAAAATGACGACTCTGATTCAGACATTGATGAGGAAACGCTGAATCTTCTTGTGCGAAAATTTGGAAAGTTCTTAAAGAAGAAAGTAGGATTTAGACGATTCCAAAAGAAAGAAGCGCGAGAATCAACTATGAAAGGCAAGACCAAGGAGTGCTTCACTTGCCATGAATGTGGTAAGTCGGGTCATATGAAGTTCAAGTGCCCCACTTGAAGAAAGTTGATTCAGAAAAGAGCACTCCCCGGGACTTCTAATCAAAAAAAGCATACATTGTCTGGGATGTACCAGAGGAAGAAACATCAAGCACCTCAGATGAAGAGGAGACCGTGAAGCTGTGCTTAATGACTATAACAGATGAGGCTTGCGGATAAGGTAGTAAGAACACTTCAGATAAGGTATATTCTGACACATCGTCCTCTTCTTCTGATTCTCCCTCATATGATATTTTGTATAGTGCTTATGTTGAGATGCATGAAGAGCTTAAGAAATTAGCAAAAATAAGTGCTGAAAGAAAAAGAATAATTTTGCTAAATGATCAAAATATAATTTAACTGCAGAAAGAATTAGATGAATTAAAATTGGAAAATGAAATCCTAGATCTAATTTTTTCTTGTACTTCATGTGATTGCTCTAAAAATAACTTATGTCAAACTACTACTTGTGAGGCTTGTGAGGACTTGAAAAACGAAAAATTTTAAACTAAATGAAAAACTCGCAAAACTCACAAATAGTATACATCAATTAGACACTCTGCTTAGTAAAACGAGAAACGTTGGTGACCATACTGGATTAGGATATGTTCCCCCATCCCATAAAAATAGACTATATAGGAGACCTCTAACATGCCAATATAAAAATTCTAATAAGAAAACTAGAGTCCCTACATGATACTACTGTGGCACATATGGACATACATCTCATTCCTATTACATCAGGAGATATGGGATACCCAGTGGTGTTTACGCTTGGGTAAGAAAGGGAGATAACTCCCTCGTCACTAACAGAAAAGGACCCAACATAATTTGAGTACCTGAGACTAGCAGGTGATCTATTTTGAAGGTATGTCTTCGATCTTCGAACACGCGGACAAAATTGGTATCTTGATAACGGCTGTTCGAGACATATGACTGGGGACAAGTAAAAATTCCTAGACTTGTCATTGAAAGAAAAGGGATTTGTCACCTATGGAGACAACAACAAAGGAAGAATATTAGGTACTGGGAAGATTGGCAACTCAACCCACACAATAATCGAGAACATTTTATACGCATAAGGTTTGGAACATAATATGTTGAGCATAAGCCAACTATGCCACAAAGGTAATCTTGTGTCTTTTGATTCTGATTGTTGTATCATTCGTGATGTATTATCTAATAATGTTAAATTTGTCGGATATTGGATAAATAATATTTATATGGTTAATATGGAAGATGTCACTTCTCTTTTTTCAAAATGTTTTATTTCAAAAGAAGATGACATTTGGCTTTGGCATAGACGCGTCACTCACATTC
>NC_032022.1:8510969-8517492 GCF_001865875.1 Lupinus angustifolius | reverse complement strand
ATCCGACCATGGCGGAGAATTTGAAAATCATAAATTTAATAAGTTTTGTAATAAGCATGGCATTATGCATCAGTTCTCAGCTCCTCTTACCCCTCAACAAAATGGAGTTGTTGAGAGGAAGAATAGAGTTCTAGAGGAACTCGTGAGGACTATGCTAAATGAGAGCAAGGTCCCAAAATACTTTTCAGCTGATGCAGTTCACACAGCCTGTTATATAATAAATCGAATACTACTCAGACCTACTTCTTCAAAAACACCTTATGAAATTCTTAAAGGTCGAAAACCAATATTGCTCATCTTCATGCTTTCAGGTGAAAATGCTTTATTTTGAATAATGGAAAAATATCTTCAGGAAAATTCGACTCGAAAGCTGATGAGGGCATATTCTTAGGGTATTCATTACATAGCAAGGCATTCTGTGTGTTTAATAAATATACCATGCAAGTAGAAGAGTCTATTCATGTTCATTTTGACGAATCTTCTCCAAAAGATAAGAGAAAGGTCTTTTCTGATGATATTTTAGTTAGAGAAGTGTTCTTGATAGGTAGCATAATACGGAAGCTCATTTAACAACCTTTCTCAATAACTTTTCTTCTTAATATCCTTGATCTACTCACCAACCTTGTGCCTAGAACATATTTTGTTGATTTATCTATTGATGCTCAAATGTCCTTTGGCACATCTGCAAACACAATTTACTTGTCTCTTTCGGGTACCCGTAGTTCTTTACATAATTTCTGTAATTTTGTTGCATTCGTATCTCAAATAGAGCCAAAGACCATCGATGAAGCCATCGAGGATGTACACTGGGGTATAGCTATGCAAGAAGAGCTAAACCATTTTGAGCAAAATAATGTGTGGGACTTGGTCCCCAAACCAAAAGATCATCCCGTGATTGGCACCAGATGGGTCTTTCGTAATAAGCTAGATGAATCTGGCTTAATAATCAGAAATAAGGCTCGCTTAGTGGCCAAAGGCTACAACCAGGAGGAGGGCATCGATTATGGTGATACCTACGCTCCTGTAGCCAGACTTGAGGCCATTAGGATGCTCTTGTCTTTTGTATCAATCATGAATTTTAAACTTTTCCAAATGGACGTTAAAAGTGCATTTTTAAATGACTATATTCAAGAGGAGGTGTACATAGACCAACCATCAGGGTTTGAAAACTTCAAATACCAAAACCATGTGTATAAACTCAAGAATGCCCTCTATGGCCTAAAACAGGCTCCCAGAGCCTAGTACGATAGATTGAGTCCGTTCCTACTTGAACAAATATATGTTGATGATATTATCTTTGGATCTACTAACGACATCCTTTGCAAGGAATTTTCTGAGTTGATGCAGGGGGAGTTTGAGATGTCGATGATGGGTGAGCTGACTTTCTTTCTTGGGCTTCAAATTAAACAAATGGAAAGTGGCATCTCCATTCATCAATCGAAGTATTGCAAAGAATTACTGAAGAAATTCGATATAGAGCAGTATAAAGACGCATCTACACCTATGGCATGTGCATGTTATCTGGATAAAGATGAAAAGAGAAAAGCGATTGAGGTAACCAAATATCGTGGGATAATCGGCTCATTATTTTACTTAGCTGCTAGTTGCCCCGATATTATGTTTAGTGTTTGTATGTGTGCTAGATTTCAAGCTTTGCCAAAAGAATCGCATTATATTTCCATAAAACGTATCATGAGATATCTAAAGGGAACTATAAATATGGGATTATGGTATCCTAGGGATGATTCCATATCCTTGGTAGGTTACTCCGATTCTGACTTCGCTGGGTGTAAGTTGGATCATAAAAGCACTAGTGTGACTTGTCACCTATTAGGCAGCTCCTTAGTTGCATGACATAGTAAAAAGCAAGTGTGCGTTGCTTTGTCCACTGCTGAAACGGAATATATTGTCGTTGGCATATGTTGCGCTTAAATCCTTTGGATGAAGCAGCAACTCAAGGACTTTGGGCTCATATTAGAAAAGATCACTATTAAGTGTGATAACACGAGTGCCATTAACCTTTCCAAGAATCTCGTCTTGCATTCTAGAACCAAGCATATTGAAATAAGGCATCATTTCTTGCATGATCATGTTCAAAAAGGTGATTTTGTATTAGAATTTGTTGAAACATCTAAGCAATTATCATATATTTTCACCAAGCCCCTCTCACGAGATACCTTCTATGTTCTTCGAAGAGAACTTGGAATCCTTGATAAAAAATATCTTGATTAATATCTTGTGATTACCTTTCATGACCCTTTTTGCCTTGTATGCTCTAGTATAAAATCATTTTGAATGCTTATGATTCCTTGTATAATCCATGATTCTGTGCTCAAAAGTCGTAAATATATGTGGTTGCTTAAAATTCATTTGCCAGTAAGTTTGAAATCCATGCATACTTTTAAAAGCATCCAAAACGATGTATCTGATGCATTTAATCGATTAAGTCAATCAGTTAATCGATTACTTGGGCCAACACTTTTAAACCTGGCATTTTTTAACTCAGGTTAATCGATTAAGGGATGCTGTTAATCGATTAACGACATCAGTATATCAGAAACAGAAGCGTTTCTTGGCATTTTTCAGAACCCCATTCATCCTATTTTCTCTCAAATCTCATAGGAACAAGTCCAACATCATCCCTAAGCTTTACCCTAGCCCAAATCGAATCACCCCACTCCATTTCCACTTCCTAAACCGGCTTCTTCATCCCTCATTTCCAAGAAATTCGTTTTCCCCACATTTGAAAACCCTACCCTAGGTTTCCTTCAATCCTTATTTTAAACCTTCATCACGAATCAGTTTTAATTGCAATGGAGAGAGGACGTGCTAAGAGAATCAAGACAACCGCGCAACATCCACCGCGTGCCCCAAAAACTGTGCCACCTCAACAAGCAAGGCAGGACCGCGGGGACCCATACTCTTCATTGATTCTGCAAGAAACCAGGTTGCTGAAATTTCAGGGGAGAAAACCTACATACATTCGGTTTGCGAATTTGACTTGGCTAGCGGAACAGAATTTCGATTTTCCGCATGGTTTGCAAGCTCAAGGGGTTGTCCCCTTCTTGGAATGGAAACGTAACATTTACCCTACTCTAGTTAGTGAATACTATGCTAACTTTAGATACAAAGATGGGAAGTATTGGTTGATGATTGCTAGAAAACTATTTGAGATTAATGAATATATCTTTATGAACGTGGGTGGTTTATCCTGTACTAGTGCTAGTTTAAGTGATTGTGATTGGGCAGACAACAACTCATTTGATGTTGTTGAAATGTATAAGTCGTGTTTGCGTAGACCTCAATTATATGTTCAAGGCGAATTGACCAAAGCTGGGTCAATGTCCGTGGAAAACAGACTCCTACACTACTTGATTGCCTACATATTGATTCAGAGGAACACAAATCATGCACAACCTACGGTGAATGATTTGAGGTTTATGTTTGTTGTGAAGGAGAACATCATGGTAAATTGGCCTGACGAGATTCTGAAGGTCATGTATAGCGTCTTCACTTCTCAATCAAGGTTGCTTCCTTATATTATCTTCATTTCCCGAGTTATTGACTATCTACATATTGATGTTTCAGATACTATAGTGTTGAACTACTTAGACAAGGATCACTTGATTGGTGAAAGTCTTATTCATAAAATGGGTATTTACAAGTACGGTAACACATAACAATATCAAGAGGACTTCAACACTGTAAATCTTGACCCCTCAGGTGAAGATGATCAAGATGATAACCAAGAGCCATTTGCTGCAACTCATGGGGAGTATTCAGGACATGCATCATAGGAACCTGCTTTTGGACAAGCTTACATGGATGCTATGGAACAAGGTCTCAACAATAGGATGGATCTTCAATTTCAGTCTCTTAAGGACTCATATCATACGGATTTGGAGCATTTTGAGGAGCGTCAGAATGCATATATTGACAACCATTACCAATCCTTGTGGAGAACTATGTTCAGAACATTGCTGACTCACAAACTAGAAGATTGTGTGCTGAGTTCAACAAGCTGAGTGCCTTCATCAAGGGTAGTAGTAGCTTGAAGACTCCTGACAACCAGAATCCTTCATCTCATCCTTAGTTAGGAGCCCTTAGAGTCTTAGTTTATCCTTCCTAGCTAATGGACTTTGTTGATCCTTGTTCCCTCTTGAGAATTTATCTTTTATGTTGCATTGTTGCTCTTATTTCTGGCTTGTAATAACTTTATATCTTCTGCTGAATTACTGCTTTAAAACTTGACATTGTGTTGCAATGATTTCGAATTATCTTGTTCACACTTGAGCTCTAATTATTTTGCAAATAGTAGTCTTCTTTGTTTTAATGGATCTTGATCATGGTTGGTATATGTGTTTATATTGAATGATTATGCCTATTGTTAAATGCTCAAACATGTCCAATGCTTAATCATTCCATGCTTAATTTGAATTAACGTAACCCTTCATGCCATTAAAACTGTGACATTGATGCTTGTTGTCAATTTAATCAATTAAGACATTTAGTTAATCGATTAAATGATGTAAAAAAATTGAGCATTTGTTCAAGCTTCTTACAGCTGGTTAATTAGTTACTTGCCCAAAATTAATTGATTAATTACAGTCTGTTATAACTATCATAACTCTCCTGGTTAATTTAGCATTTATTCATCTTTTTGATAATTTCAAAAGGGGGAGAAAGGTTGTTTGTTGTGTTACATGTCTTTTGCAAGTTGTATAATAGTTTTTTGCAGGTTGTTTTACATAGCTTCCGTAATAATGATTGTTGCGCGTCAACTTTGTATCTTTGAAAAACAACCATCAACAATTCTACAAATTCATCATCAAGCTAATCCATCAACATTTGAAGAACTTTGATGTGGTGTTTGTCATCATCAAAAAGGGGGAGATTGAAAGTGCAAAGTGTCAAGGATAGCAATAGCAATTCTTTGCCTATGTTTTGATGAAGACAAGGTTCTATTAAAGCTTGAAGATGGCTCAACAATCAACATGCCTTATGCTCATTTGGTCATATCTAGACTAGGATATAATTTGAGTCAATATTCTAAGTAGTATAGGATGTGTGCCATAATAAGTGGGTGTAGGTTAGGTGAACCTAGGCGCTAGTCTCTCAAGCCATCTTAATTGTCATATCATATCCATGAGACATATCATCTAGTTAATTGTAGGTTCAAGCTTATTCATACATGTTATATGTGCATATTAGGCATAATATAATTGCTAGAACATGCATAAAATTTATGCATAACGTATGAGAAGTTTACCTTTTGAAACATGTGCATTAATGTGCCAGTTAATCGATTAATGTGGTGACTTAATCGATTAACTCAACTGATTTTCTGTTAAATTAGTGCTTTCTGTTACAACAGTTTTCTGTGTCATTCTGTTGCATGGTTAATCGATTAACGGGTAGTCTCAATCGATTAACTAGTCTGTTATTTGTTATAACTGATTTCTGGTTTAATTGTTTAACTGTTTGCAATGAATCTAACTTCCAAAAATAAGTGGTAACGTTTAGAAAACCGTTGCATTGCATTCTATTGTATAAGGTTGTTTAGAAAAGAATTTTGCATATTGTTTACTGTTTTTGCAAGAGAGATTGTATGTGTGAGAATAGAGTTATTATGCTAATCTGATTTTTTTTTTTTTTTTTTGCAAACTGTTTTACATATTTTTATGCTCATTCTTATCTTGCTCACATGTTCATGCATTAGATAGATTTTTAAAGAGATTATCTTATTTCTGTTTTGATTAACTCACATGATTCTTGATGGCTTGAGTGATTAGTGTTTGGGTTAGTCTTTAAGTCTTTTCTTGTTATATTCCAAGCATTATTGTGCTTAATTGTTGTTACCGTAGCTTGCAACAATTCTAAATGGCACGAAATAATACTTACTGGCTGAGTCACGGTCAGGTCGCTCTCTTTAAGACGTTTCGTGGCACTGCCTAAAATGTGCAAGCAGACTATCAATCACGTTGTCCCCGGGATAAAACAGCCTAGATCTCTGTTATTGAATTCTTACTGCACTGTAAGAACCGATCTCGAATATACCCACCACAATATGGCTACCAGTGCCAATTCTTGAAGTTACCCACAATATGGCTACCCGTGCCAATTCTCTTCCCACAATACTGACTACCAGTGTCAGTTCTCGAAATCCCAAAATATGGCTACCAATGCCAATTCGTTACCCACAATACTGACTACCAGTGTCAGTTCTCGAAATCCCACTTTGGCTACCTGTGCCAATTCTTAAGTGCCACGGAAAGAAAGGGGGAGAAGTTTGCCGGAAATGCGTCGGCGGAATATTATGGGGGAGAAAGAAAAGTTGAGAGGAAACGCCTTCAACTTGGTGCAAGTTAAAATGAAGGGAGAAAGCCTCTATTTATAACATCAGATTTTTCTCATGTTCCTCATTTCTCCCATGTGGGACTTGGGAGCTTAATTTTTATTTTTTCAAAACTCTTCCATGTAAGACTTTGAGAGTTGTTTATTCAAACTCTTCTATGTGGGACTT
>NC_032022.1:8502747-8510869 GCF_001865875.1 Lupinus angustifolius | reverse complement strand
GTCTGTTTCTTTGACTTCCAAGAAACAGCCCCACCAGCTATGCTTAATATATAGCCACTGGTTGCTTTGGAATCATCTGAAAGAGTGTTCCAATCAGCATCACTGAATCCTTCTAGGACAGCTAGAAACCTTCGATCATGTAATCCAAAGTTCATTGTTTTCTTAAGGTATCTCATTAACCTTTCAATAGCATGTCAATGCTCCATACTTGGTCTAGTGGTAAACCTGCATAATAATCCCACAACATAAGCAATGTCGGGTCTAGTGCAATCAGTGGCATATCGAAGGCTGCCAATGATGCTAGCATATTCAGCTTGTCTTACACCTTCACCAATGTTCTTAAAAAGTTTTACACTTGGATCGTATGGTGTGCTAGCAGGTTTACAGACAAAGTATTTATATTTCTTTAGGATCTTTTCCACATAGTGAGATTGATCCAAAGAAATTCCTTCTTTTGACCTAGTAATTTTTATACCAAGGATTACACTTGCCTCTCCAAGGTCTTTCATATCAAAGTTGTTACACAACAATGATTTCACATTATTCACAACATGAATGTTGGAACCAAATATGAGTAGATCGTCTACATAGACACATATGATAGTGTAAATGTCATTTTCTGAGTTGTAATAAATGCATTTGTCACTTTCCTTCACCTTAAACTCATTCGAGACCATTAAAGTCATTAAAATTTTCATGCCACTGTTTAGGTGCTTGCTTAAGACCATACAACGACTTATCTAACTTGCAGACCTTATTTTCTTGCCCATGTATTACAAAACCTTCAGGTTGTTCCATATAGATTTCTTCTTCCAAATCACCATTTAAAAAGGCAGTCTTAACATCCATTCGATGTACTAATAAATTATGTATTGCAACGATCGATATTAGTACTCTAATTGATGTTATTCTAGTAACAGGTGAAAATGTGTCGAAGAAATCTACATTTTCTCTTTGTCTGAAACCCTTAGCTACAAGGCGAGCCTTGTATTTATCCACTGTGCCATCAGGTTTCAGTTTCTTTTTCAATATCCACTTACAACCAATAGGTTTGCAGCCAAGAGGCAAGTCAGCTAAATGTCAGGTCTTGTTAGACTCTAGAGAATCCATCTCATCATTTATAGCTTCATGCCACAAATCAGCATCCAAAGAAGTCAAAGCTTCTTGGAGTGTTGATGGATCCTCTTCCAATGTATAGACCATATAATCAGGTCCATACTCTCTAGCTGTCCTTGCTCTCTTACTTCTTCTAGGTTCTATGTCTAACTCATCGTTATTATCATTATTCCTAATCATAGGTATGTGACAAGTTATTGTGCCCCCACTATTCCTCAATTTAAAAGGGAATTTCATTTCATTGAAGTCAGCATCGTTAGACTCAATGATCACTTTTGCGTTAAGGTCATAAAACATGCACGCTTTATTGTTTACAGCATACCCAATGAATACACATTCATAGGCTCTACTTGCGAGTTTAACTCTCTTGGGGTCTGGTATCCATTACACTTATTTATTATACAGGGGTGGTCAGTGTAATGAAAGTATAAAACTAGGGGAGGTTTGTGTAAGTTTAGAAATGTGAGGGGTGGTTTGTGTAATTTCACTAAAACTCAGGGGGTGTCAGTGTAATTTACTCTACTTATTATTTGTGCGTAAAAATATTTGTACTATCTCTGTTCAATTGTGTTTAAATAACTGTGCAATCTGCCTGTTTGATCATTCTATTATGTGCATTAGTTAATCGATTAAGGCGTGTTGTTAATTGATTAATTGAGGTGTTTCCAGCAGTTGGGTTTTGGTTCAAGAAGTGGTGATTAATAATCGTTACACTTATTTAACCCCCCTTCATGGTGTTCCTAGGCCACTGATACCTAACAATGTGGTCTTGATTTTCCTATTGCACCCAAAGATACGTATAATTAAGATGAACTCTTATTAGACATAAAGAATATAAAAAAATGGGAAAAGTGCATAAAGCCCCCTAAACTTTATGCCTTTTGAAAGTAGTCACATGAACTATTTTTTATTCCTAATTACTCGTTACACTTTATCAGATGGTGAAACTAATCCATGTGTAAATATATTGTTAAATTATTAGTAGCAAACAATGAATTCACTACAATCAAATTCACAATAGTAACAATGTATGTTAACTAGCATTGACATCCTCGAGAAACCGTTGTCAAAATATAAAATTAATTGAGAAATATATGATATTATTTCTCCATATTCTTCTATATTCCTTTTGGCATGGACCAACTTCACATAAAAATGTAACTAAGAAAAAAATGTGGATCAAAATGAATGAACTTTAAGATTTTATGTTTCTTTCCTTAAGTTATAATATAATCTGGAACTTAAAAATGTGGAAATGGGTATTGCACTCCAAAACCTTGGGTGTCGTATGTCTACTATTTTATAGCAAGAAGATAAAACATTTGGATATTGCAAACCTCTTGCATAACTTGTCTTTTTGTTTAGATGCATTATTTGCCAAATGGAATATAGGAGAGGGGACAAACAAACTACTTTATGTAGGACCAATTTTACCAACAATTAAAGTTTAAAGGTTAATTAGGAAGAATAAATAGTTCATGGTGATTTCTTGCAAAAGACATAAAGTTTAAGGTGTTCTTATAGACTTTTCCCTAAAAAAATTAACTATTTCAAGGTTTAACTTTTAATCAAATAAATTAAGGGTATAAAAATTCATGTAATTAACGAAGGTACTATTTTAATATGTGCGAACAGAGTGCTAATACATTCATCGATCTGTATTCGACACTTGAGCTCAGAACTCAGGTTTAATGACCATATTATCCAAATTTAGGCATAAAAAGAGTTTTCCATGTTTGAAGTGTTAAAAACATAGTAGTGCCTTCAAATCTTTTGGTAGAGGTTAAAGTCGAGTTCAAGTTCTTCCTATGTTGCGTAACCAATGCATAAGACGAACGAAACTAAGCAATCTACATAAGTTGTGGATGTAGAAATTTATCAGTATCCAACCAAAAATTGATTCGGGCCACATACAAAGAAATAAATCAAAATGATTAAGTAATTTATTGACTACAATTTAGAAGTAAAAGTTAAATGTTAACAGGTTTAGTGATGTAAGGTCCTATTGAATCTTCAAGGTTAAAGATTTGATTCCTGGGAGCGTCATTTGTTGAAAGAGACAGTCACGAATATCGAAATGAATTAGGTACTTACTCAAAAAAATGAAAATGAGAAAATACCCTTGATTAGTACAAAAAAAAAAAAGTAATAATTTCTTTTAATGGGGTAAACATCCCTTTTGGGCTGCATAAACACCTCTTCCCGTTTAGGTTGCTTCATTGGCCTGCCCCTTCTTGGCGTCAAAGTCAACAACCTTATTGACGTGCGGCAACTTGCTATGTATTGATTCCACAACACACACAATTAAAAAAAGCAACCAAAGAGAGAAATAAAAGGAAATAAACCTAACCCAATCAAAATCTTCCATTTTGCAGTCTCCTATCTCAAGTTAATCTCTCCACATTCTAACATCATTCTTTGTTATCTTCATCAAAAAACACATAAAGTTAGTGGTCATGGAGGGTCTTCTGCCTATAGTTTACAAAGCAATAAAGAAAAATAGGACACGAAGACATTATGAGTGTCTTTCATCAGGAGATAATGCTCTAACCTACAACATCAGCATGGCTGAGATGTACCCTCAAACTCAGGGACATGTTTTTGAGAATCAGACTCCAAAAACTACCCACAAAGTTGGTCACCGAAGATCTCAGTCTGTTCCAGATTTCACTAATGGATTGGCTCAGATGAGAAATGATGCTGATTCTCCATCTTCAAAGCAAGTCTTGAAGTTTAAGAGTCAGAGAATATGTTCATGTATCACCGGTGCCTAAGGTGCATATACATATATTTATCAATGTATCTGATACGTATCGTATCTAATACTCATATCAGTATTGGTGCTCATAGCGTAAGGTGCACATATATTTATCTGTTTATATCCTGTTGATTTATCTATCATATCATATGTAATCACTAATGGTGTGATTCCTTGCTCCGTGTCTTAATTAGATGCATTAATAATTGAATTGAAAGATAATATTGCACTGTTTTGAGATTGATTCTTTTGTTCCAATGATTGAGTTTTTGACTGATCTACTTTCTAGTTTGTGTTTAAGGAAAAGGAAATGCCCCCAAACTAATGTTATTGTTTGTAGCTTGTAGCATAGATTTAATATGATTTTTAGAAAACTCTTTTATGAGCTTCTTATTAGGGTGTGAGAATCTGACTTTTCTGGAAAAGCTGTGCTGGTTTATTGCTGGCACTCACTTTCCTATGGGAAATGAAATAATCTAAAGTTGTCGTTTTAGGAAGGGAATATTGAGATGAGAAATACAGATCAATTCATGTGTCAACTATTCTCCTAAAATGTAAAATCTGGATTATTTTTATTTTTAAATTACAAATAGTACTGTATTTACAGGAAAATTGCGGTTTGATATTTTAATAAATGAAGCACTACATAAATAAATATAAATAAAAGAATCAATGCTACTGATAAAATTACTATAGTAATTAAAATATATCCACACTATAATATCAACATATTTAAGTATCTTACACTAAGTTTAATTTTTTTATAAGCAACATTTTTGGTGGAGAGGAGAAAGGGGAATTCGTGTAAAGTTTAAACTCAATTGCTATTACTTGATGTCCTACAACTCTAGCAGCAATTGATCTACCATTTCTTATTGTCCATTTGAAATTATTATGGCAGACTTATAAAAGAAATGTAAAAAAACAACCAGCCAAACACAGTTGAAGATAGTTTAGTTCCTCAAATGTGAGTTTGATCTATGTTATATGAATGAAAAATTCATTTTAGTTATCTAGTCTCAAAGTGGTTAAGTATTTGACCCTCCAAAAAATACTGGTGTTCATTTTTTAAAAACATTAGGTAGCAAAGTACAATGTCTACAATTTTAGAGAGTAAATTACATAAGCCTCAAACATTAAAAGGGTAAAATGCATCTTCCTCCAAATAAAATTTAAAAGGTATTATAAGTGATGAAAAAACTTAATGCTACAATTAGGCAACTAGTGTCATAAATGGAATTATAGTTATAAATACCCTACTATAACTGCAAATAGAATAAAAAAATCGGTGTTAATACGATATGATAATTATACTATACATCCAATTAACTATGTTATATCAGATCATATATGTTAAAATTAGTTTGTGAGTGAAAAAATTTCACACACTAAGGATTCATCATATGAACATATGATAATTGTTTATAACATGATTAATCATTAAATTAATTCAATAATTGAGTTACAAGCAATAATATAATAATATTATATTTATTAATAAACCATTATATATCGATATCAGGTTTTTTTATATTACTAATGTTATTTCCTACCTTATGAGTAAGGAATTAGTCTCTTTCGGGTTTGTGGTTGCCCCTCTCAACAAGTGTCATTCACAATAATCAAATTCTTAATATTTTGATTATCTTAAAAATCCAATGAGATCTTACACTACTAAATCAACTCATTGTTGTTCTAAGTGAGGAGGGTTTGATTGTAGGCACGTGACTTTCAGACAAAATTTGGGTACTTTTTTGTCCTTTTGTTTTTAGTAAAAAAGGATATGTGTTACTTAAACCTTTATTAGCAAGTTGTTAATGTTAGATATTTCCTGATGATTGGTGAAATATCAATCCTAGGATCTTGAATTTCATGATTCTCACACATAATATAAAACAAGGATATAAAGTCATACTTGAATCCATGTTCTCTGATCTACTCCTTTGATATACCTTTTGAGAGAGTTTTGGTATGATGGTCTTCCTCAACCAAATCATTAATTCATTTTGGGACTTTCGTTTTCTCTCTGACGGGGAGATGTGAAAACTATTTGTGATTTGGTGTATCGGGGACCATAACTGTCCTTATGTGTTAACTTATAGGGTTCCCATTATCCCCTATAGGTCAACCGTTTGGGTATCCACTCATTAAGCTCATATCCGTTATTAGTTTCAGAAGTCTTTTAGGTTGTCATTAATTAAATCACTTGTTTAGTAACCCAAAATAAATAGCCAAGATAATTGTATTAAATATATGATGTTCACCTTAATTAGAAATTATGAATTTCTAACAATCTCCCACTTGGGCTTCATATTTTCTTGAAACAATTATATCACATATTCTTTAGGTGCACATCCGTATGTTATTTGTATTTAGACTTCTCCTTAATTCAATTTGGTCCATCTCATATATCAACTATGCAACCAACGCGACATTCATCACATTCAAACGTAACTCGACCACGGTGATCACCATATTAATATACTTAATGACATGGATCAAATATGGATGAGTGACATGGAAATTTCATGCAATGTGATCTCAAACATGCCTATTTCCAACTGGTCCTTCTTTATTCTTTAGCGAGATCAATCCAAAGTCCTTAATTGTAACATAATAGTTACAATACACAAGTTTTAGTACAACAAACCATCAACTTTATTATACATAAAACTATATATGACGTCCAAAGTATATCATAAAACATATAGACTTCCACTGATCTAAAGGTATCCTAAGGAGCAATACTCATATGAGCAATATGATCATGAAAGACTTTAGGTACCAAACCCTTAGTTAGTGGATTAGCTAGCAAAAAATTTGTCCCTATATCTTCTACGGAACTATCTATTTTGAACATTTTCTTTAACAACCAGAAACTTGATGTCAATAAAATTTTACTTTGTAGAACTCCTATTATTGTTGGAGTAAAGAACCACGGACTTATTATCACAATAAATTATTGGTTGTCTTTTAGTACCATCAACCACACGTAAGCCAGTGACAATTTCTGCAACCATATGTCATGGTCTGATGTTTCAAAACAAGCGATGAACTCCGCAGCCATGGTTGAAGGGGCTATGAGCGTCTGTTTTGCAGACTTCCAAGAGATAGCACCTTCAGCCAATACAAAGACATATCCAGAGGTGGATTGTCTACTGTCTAGACAGCTAGAAAAATCGGAGTCGGAGTACCCAATGATCTCTAAATTCTCAGACCTTCGATAAGTGAGCATGTGCTCCTTTGTTCTCTTCAAGTAACGCATAACACGTTTGACTGCCTTCCAATGATGCATTCCAGGATTACTCATCCAAAATTCCCACAATAAATGTTATGTTGGGACGTGCACAAACTTGAGCATACATTAGACTTCATACTACAGATGCATAAGGAATCTTTTACATCTCTAATCTTTCAAGAACATTTTTGGGGCATAGTTCGATACTAAACTTGTCTCCCTTAGCTATAAGGGTATCCCCTGGTTTACCATATTTCATGCCAAATATATCCAGGACTTTATCTATATAACTTTCTTGTGATAACCTTAGGATATCTTGAGAGCGATCTCTTAGTATTCGAATACCTAATACAAAAGAAGTTTCCCAAAGATCTTTCATTTCGAAATTCTTTGTTAGAAATCTCTTGGTCTCATGCAATAGTCTCATATCACTGCTAATAAGCAGTATATCATCGACATATAATACCAGGAAGATGAATTTACTCCCAAAGAACTTATGGTATACACAATCTTCAACTCTATTTGCCTCAAAACCATATGAGGTAATAACTTGATGAAATTTGTGATTCCATTTATGAGAAGCTTGTTTAAGCCCATATATGGATTTCTTTAATTTTCATACCATATACTTTGAGCTAACTGACACAAAGTTTTCTGGTTGCACCATATAGATCGTTTCCTTAATGTCACCATTAAGAAACGCAGTCTTAATATCCATCTGATGTAGCTCTAAATCAAAATGAGCTACTAGTGTTAATATTATTCTAAAAGAATTCTTCGAAGATACTGGAGATGATGTGAACCTCTTGGGTAAAAGGCTCTTGAAACGATCTATCTTGGTTGGTGTATGGCCTAGGCTCACGGTTGAGTTAAGCCTTTGAGATATGCAGCGGAAATAACTTGTGTTTTGGATAAAACAAGATGGAAAAGAGATGAGGTGAGGCGCCACAAACAATTCAGTTGTTTGATAAGCCAAGTGATGCTCGCCACAAGAACTTGGTTCTTGATAA
>NC_032022.1:8497663-8502647 GCF_001865875.1 Lupinus angustifolius | reverse complement strand
TGGGCAGATTTATGACAAACATGCTTAAATTAATTAAACTAAGTGTTGGACAAAAGTTAGCCCACACATTTATTATAGAAATTAAAATGACTCAATACTTATTAAATTGACTAAGCCTGACTCGGTCAGGCTACGCCCAGCGCCTGATGCAGCATGCTAGGCGCATGCGCCTCGGTCAGATTTCCTGGTCAGGCCAGTCTGGCCCAACACCTAGTGCATCACTGTGCGCACCAAGTTCCCCTACCCGGTCAGGGTTGTCTCGGTCAGGAATTGAGCCTAATGCGTCTGGCTCCGTGTCAGGGCCATTTTTGGCGCCTTGCCCACACCCGTGGCCTGAGTCCTGCGCATGGCCTGGTCCATCCTTGGCTCGGTCAGAACCATGGACCACGATGCTAGTGAGCATCTTTACATCCACTTGGGCTATTTTTGGCTCACCATCATGGATCAACATTATGAGTCGTCCAAGGGAATTTTGAACCCTTTTTGCCTGAGCCCTAGTCATAGGGCCACTTATGCCTTCAAGACCACCAAGATCAAGATTAGCCTCTTTGAGGATCATATCATCCCCCCTTTCTTGAAGAGATTTCGACCTCAAAATTGTATCTTCTTCACCTACATCAAAAGGAGATAAATCAACAACATTAAAAGTAGCACTTATGCTACCATATTCACTAGGAAGTTCTAGATTATAAGCATTGTCATGTATTTTGGCTACCACCCGAAATGGGCCATCTCCCCTTGGGAGTAGCTTGGATTTCCTCTGTTCAGGAAATCTCTCTTTTCTCATGTGAACCCAGACCCAATCTCCTAGTTCAAACACCATAGCTTTTCTTCCTTTGTTGACTTGTCTAGCCACACTTGCATTCTTTTTCTCAATTCTTGCCTTCACTTGCTCATGTAATTTCTTTACATACTCAGTCTTGGCCTTTCCGTCTTTGTGCTTCAAAATAGAATGGTTAGGCAAGGGTAACAAATCAAGTGGGGTTAGTTGATTAAATCCATATACCATCTCAAAAGGGGACGTTTGGGTACTACTATGTGTAGCCCTATTATAAGAAAATTCTACATGTGGTAGGCATTCTTCCCATGAATTAATGTTCTTTGTAATGACGGCTCTTAGAAGGGTTGCTAAGGTTCGATTCACCACCTCGGTTTGTCCATCGGTTTGGGGGTGGCAAGTTGTTGAGAATAGAAGCTTTGTTCCTAGCTTTCCCCATAATGTCCTCCAAAAGTGACTAAGGAATTTCGTATCCCTATCACTTACTATAGTCCTGGGTAGGCCAAAAGTGACTAAGGAATTTCGTATCCCTATCTCGGTCAGGAATTGAGCCTGATGCGTCTGGCTCCGTGCAGGGCCATTTTTGGCGCCTTGCCCAGACCCATGGCCTCAGTCCTGCGCATGGCCTGGTCCATCCTTGGCTCGGTCAGAACCATGGACCAAGATGCTAGTGAGCATCTTTACATCCCCTTGGGCTATTTTTGGCTCACCATCATGGATCAACATTATGAGTTGTCCAAGGGCATTTTGAACCCTTTTTGCCCGAGCCCTAGTCATAGGGTCACTTATGCCTTCACTTCTTGTCATTACAGGCTACTACTTTCATAGATTAGGCTCTTTGAGGATCATATCAGGAGAGAAGGTTTCTTTATAATCAATGTCTTCTTTCTGAGTGAAGCCTTTAGCAACTAGATGAGCTTTATATCTGTTAATATTACCCTCTAAATCCCTCTTGGTTTTAAATATCCATTTGCAACCAATGGATTTCACACTTTTAGGTAATTCGACAAGATCTAAAACGTCATTGTCATGCATAGACTAGATCTCATCCTTCATGGCATCGATCCACTTTTGAGAGTTAGAACTTTTCATGGCTTGACATAAGTTTAATGGATCATCTTCTGTTAACCCAATTCTATCCTCATGTTCTTGAAGAAATACAATATAATCATCAAGAATTGCACTTCTCTCTCTCTAGTGGATCTCCATAATGGAACTTCTACATCTCCTTAATGTCTTGTCCTGAAATATTATCAGGGATAATATTCTGAATATTATCTTCTATTACCGAATTTATTCCTTAAATGGTAATAGGCACAAGAACTTATTCACTATTAGTGACGGGTTCTTCCTCAAAGACAACATTCCTTATGTTCTCTTCCTTCCCAAAATCAACTTCATCAAGAAATCTTGCATTTCCCGTCTCAAAAGGGAGTCTTGAAGTGGGATCATAAAATTTATAGCCCCGAGAGCGTTCAGCATAGCCAACAAAATAGCAGCTAACTGTTCTTGAGTCTAGTTTTCTTTCATGCGGCCTATAAGATCGCACCTCAACTGGACAACCCCAAATGTGCAACTGTTTTAAGCTTGGTGTTTTATTAGTCCAAAGCTCATACGAGATTTTGTTAACTGCTTTACTTGGCACCCTATTAAGGATGTAAACTGTTGTCTTTAAAGCTCTCCTACAAAGAGACTCTAGCAAGGAAGAATGACTAATCGTACTTCTCACTATATCCTTAAGAGTTCGGTTTAATCGTTCAACAACACCCTTCATGCTAGGTTTTCCTGGCATAGTGTATTGTAGAACAACTCCACATTCTCTGAGGAAAAAACACAAATAAGCCTTTCACAACATCCTTACTATTATTTCTTATCTTATTCTGAGAGGTCATAGCTAAGTGAGCACTTTCAGTCTTTTCTCTCTATAGTCTCTCTTCCTCTTGCACATAGTCCATCTGAGTGTTATAACTCACTTTAAATTATCCAAAGTGTGTACGAAGCAAGATCAAAACCAAGTGCACGAGCAAGTCATCACCAAGATCGAACTTAAGTGACTTGAGTTTTGATGTGATATTGGACATCTCCATAATGTGCTTCCTTATGTTACATTTTCCATTATCCTTCATGGAGAGGAGTTTAGCCAAAAGGCTACTCGTCTCCGTCTTTTTATTTTTGGCAAAACATGGTTCTATTTCTTCAAGGAACTTTCTTGCACTCTGACCCTCGGAAATAGAGCCCCAAAATGCTTCTAGAATAGAGTGTTTCATGATCATTAGACACATTCGATTACAGTGTTCCAATTTCTCAATTTTAACATCATTGAGGATTTCCATAGTAGAAATGAATTTCTCCACCTGAAGTGTCAGATATCCGTACAGCCGATAATAATTTCTACGACTAGCTTCCAGACCTTAAAGTTTTTCCCATTCAGCAATGGGATGTTCTTAATTTGAGTAGAAATATTTGCAACACTAATAAAAGAACAAAACAAATTGCAATATTCTTGCAATTAAACTCACCTTCAACTTTAATACTTAAATTCAAATAATAATTGGGCACATCATGAGTTACCTAGCACAACATAAATATTCAGTCTTTGGACAAAGTATTAACTTGAAAGTGGTATACTCAATGTAGTAATCAAATATTGATAATCAATCATGTTAAACAATAAGCCTTTCTTTGGACCGACTTACTATTCACATGGAAAGCCATATGATTATCACATATTTATTGTTACAAGTATGTTTTTAATTTGGGCCAAATAATAATCTTCTTTTGGGTCGATCACTATTCGCATAAAATCTAGACATACAATTGGCTTGATATTTCATATCAATCACTATTGATACTATTGTTTGTAGTTAAACATTGATCATAATGTATGTCAAATAATAAACCCTTCTTTGGACTGATTTGTCATTCATATATACAACTTTATAATAATCACATGTTTACCATCACATGTGTGTATATAATCTGGCCAAATAATAATCTTCATTTGGGCCGATTAATACTCGCATGGATACATATACGCACTAACATTTGACATTTATTTCAATCAATTCATAGAAAAGATGTCACATTACTGACTTCTTGTTTAATAGGTTAACTTAAAATGTCAAACAATTTTATTTTTCAAAATAAAAAATCATCTAGTTGAGTTTGATTCAACATTTAATACAAAATATATATTATTTATATCCACAGTAAATACTTATATTCATTATAGCCTATTGGTAGCATTGCATCATTCTCATCACAAAGACTTCATTTCGAATTCAAGTAATGATCATTTTGAATTTTCCATAAAAGAAAATATTACCATTTTATACATGATTAAACATGGCAGTGCAAGTTGTCCAAACAGAAAAAATACTTCAACAATAACAATCACTTGATAATGCAATCAACCACCAACCAATGCAACAAACCATAAGTATTGCAACCATTTAAACAAACAAGTCAAGTAATATGTATAAAACAAGACATGTTCACATAATAGACATACCACAAGATACCTAGCACAACATCAATTTCTAGTCTTTGGACAGAGAATTTAATTTGTAAGTGGTACTCTCACCGTAATGATCAAATATTAACAATTAATTTTGTCAAACAATAGATTTTCTTTGGACCAACTATTATTCACATAAAAAAAAACTATATAATTGTTACATATTTATCATCGCAAGTATGTTATTATTTGGCCAAATTGTGTCTTCCTTTGGGCCGAATACAATTTGCATAAATAATCTCATACTCATCTGTGTAATTTTAATCAATTTCTACAATGGATGTTATTTTGACAATATATGGCATCAATTAATTCAAAATAGTTACCACACAAAAAGAAAACAATATGTGTCCATTATAAAAAAAAATTATGATCTTGGAATTAAAACCTTCAGATTTGATATATTTTATGATTAACAAATCTAATCCCATAATATAATTTCAAATAAAAAAGATATATTACTTATATATCAACGCATAAAAATGGATGCAATCTTAATCAAATACAAAGTAGATCCAAAGTGAAAAATATAAAAAGATATACCCAAATCAATATCATAAATTCTAAATGGAATATGATCATGCCCTATCTTGAATCATATATGTAACACTAAATATATACATTTTCGCATATTAACATAGTAAATGTATATATAATTTCAAGCATTAATCGTAACAAATATATATATA
>NC_032022.1:8477508-8497563 GCF_001865875.1 Lupinus angustifolius | reverse complement strand
TTTAATTAGTAATTCCAGACATCACAACAACCTCAAGTTGGAAACAATTACACATGTATATATGTATATATGTATATTTTAATTCTCAATATATACAAGGTCATGAATCCAGATTGTATATGTATAAAATAAAAAACACATCTTAACACATATATACCTTAGGCATATACTTTAACAAATTGCAAAATTGAAAGTGACAAAAGTCAATATCTAACAGTAAGGCATTAGTGCACATAAAATATATATATTGCCTAACAGAGTCATAAAAATTAATGCAATGTTCAAGCACAGATCTGAATATATACTTCAATGCATGTTGCAAGGATTCATAATACAAATTACTCATAATTCAAATAAGCATATAAAAGTTATCCTCGTTATTCCTAAATACTCAATTTTCATAACCAATAGCAGAAGCATAAAAATCCCCAAATTTAAAAAATTAGGGTTCATAAAAAATTGGGGGAAAACATCTTTAGTAGAGAACCATAAAATTCAGAACTTAAATCTCTGATATCACTTGTTAGATATTTCCTGATTATTGGTGAAATATTAATCCTAGGATCTTGAATCTCATGATTCTCACGCATACTATAAAACAAGGATATAAAGTCATACCTGAATCCCTGAATCCATGTTCTCTAATCTACTCTTTTGATATATCTTTTGAGAGAGTTTTGGTATGATGATCTTCCTCAACCAAATCCTTAATTCCTTTTGGGACCTTCGTTTTCTCTTTGATAGGGAGAGGTGAAAACTATTTGTGATTTGGTGTATTGTAGACCATAATCATTCATTATGTGTTAACTTATAGGGTTCCCATTGTCCCTTATAGGTCAACCGTTTGGATATCCACTCATTAAGTTCATATTCGTTATCAGATTCAGAAGTCTTTTAGGTTGTCATTAATTAGATCACTTATTTAGTAACCCAAAATAAATAGTGAATATAATTATATTAAATATATGATGTTCACTTTAATTAGAAATTATGAATTTCTAACTATTAAATTTAGTAAATTTAATGAAACGTAAATTTTGTACTTTGGACGTTGAGCGAAAGATGAAGTTGCAATAACATTAAAATAAAATTTCTAAAAAACATTTTTTATCCATGTGCTAAATTTTATTTTTCAAAAGATTTTCATTGTCAAACTTTGTTAGATATATATGCAATTTTAGTCTCTGTTAATTTGTTGTCCAATAACTAATAGAAGAGGATATGTGATTATGCAGATTGTTTGTCACATATATTATTTTGTTAGTATTAGAAATTTAAATAAGTGACTAAAGTTGCATGATTGAAATTTTTTTGAAGACCAAAATCGTTTGATACAAAAGGAGAGGATAAACTTCACATACCAACAAACTTGAGGAATGAAAGTTAAACTTAAACCAAAGAAATGTGATGAAGTTGTATGGGCTGCACCTTAGATTCATAAATTAATTTTTTTTTCCCACATATATCATCGCACTGAAGACAATCTTGTTCAAACTGGGACATTCGCAATTCTTGAGTTTCTTCTAACTTGACAAATAATATTATTGGATTGTTTTAAGACTTCCTACAACTTTATTGAACTCAAAAAACTAAAACTTGATGTTTCCTTGGTGCATGGATCATGCACAGAAATGATAACCTAACCCGAACATGTGGGTACTCCCCCCAACCTAAATTTAAGGAGAAAATATGCATTTATTAGGTTTGGGTTAGATTTTTTCTTGATTTCAAATTTCAAGTGTGATGTCATGTTTGGTATAATTGCTAGCTATTAGACCTCAAATCCACTTTTTATATGTGAAATTAAAAAGTTATTTATATATAAATATTGCAGACACCTAATTAATTTTGTACAACCTGTTTTTTGTTTTGGTTGTGAGCACACTCAAGAGTGCGAGTCTTAGGTGTATTTGAGTGTCGGCAACCCTCGAAGTATTTCCCTAAAAGGTCTCTTGAAGGTGATATTATAAGATCTTGCTCCTACTTGGTTGAGGGATTTTTTATTGATCTATGATCAACAACGTCAACATTGCCCTCTATTTTTGGCTTCTTGGTGCTTTCTACTTGAAGAAATAAAATCATCCCAATAAATTGCCCCACTTTGATATGATGGATACCATCAATCTACTCATGTCATCCCTATAGGCTTAAACAATGAGGCATTGGATAATATAACTTCAAAACTTCACATTTTTCATGCTCTTTACTTCATACACAACTCTCTAAAAAGAAATATTAAAAACAAATATCATACAAATTTGGAAATTATTTGGATTCCGAGGGGTGATGTGATGATGATGAGAATGAATTTTAATTTTATGCATTAAAATGAGATATTTTTATCAAAAGCTTATGAGAATTAATTGAGTCAACTTTTCTCTACATTATATGTACCTTAGGTAAATCAAATCCTCAACAAAAGCTTTAAGATTTCACTATGGCCTAGCTAAGAGTTTCTAAGAAAAAGGATAACGCTCAAATCAAGGTTTTCCATGTCTATTTTTATTCTTTCTCCTTTATCTTACTTTCAACAATTTTCTCATGGTGATAATTTTATGATTTTATGTGTAAAGGCTTAAGATCATGGCGATAATCCTCTCCTGTAGGACATGAATAGTTTCTTTGTAAGGATATTTCTTGAAGCGGGATTTGTATATATTTTTTATTTTCTATTCTTTCTTATGAACATCTTTATTTGACTTGCCTCATATTCTTTTTCCTGAGGGCTAGATAGGAAAAATGATGTATGATATAAAGAGTATATTCATTTCTTAATAATTTAATGTAAGGGAAAAAGCTGAAAAGATAACCTTCCGGAGATATTGGCACTTCACACATAATTCATAAAAAAAAATCATTTCATAATTTATAAGGCTCAAATGAGATGACCAATGATATCTTCCGAGTGTTTGGAAATTACAAAGAAGTCTTATGTCATTAAAAAAATGAGTCTAAGGACTCGTACCATTTTAGGTTATACATTTGCATCAACATCCTTTCCAATTTAACTTTTGAGCCAAATATCTCACATTAATTTATGAATTAGTTTTATCTAGAATAAAGTTTGAGGAATGAAGTATGAGATAGTAATTTACATGATCAATGCATTAGTATATGCTCGTTAAATAGATATGTATTAAAAAATAAACATTTATTCGTGACATGAAAACATGGGTGCCTCATTATTTGATGACCCTAAGTATTAGGGAGAGCAATATGGGTTGTAAAATATAAATTGACTCATTTTTTCCTTCGGATCTGCCAACTATGACACGATCTCTTGATTTGATTCTGCCATGGTTCTTAATTGAGATGAGCATTGTAAGGGTGTTTAGAAGTAATAGTGATGCAACCTAGTGTTTAAAAAATTGGACAACCCATATTTTAGATTAAAAAGGTAATTCCTTCCCATTGGGAGGTTGGTATATTAAGATACTTCATCTCACACTTGATTACAATGAGGTGAATTTTGATACATTCTCGTGCGTTGATGATAATATTAGAGAAAACATAAGGCTTCGGATAAGATTACATGTAGATTGTCCTCTTAGCATTGCCCAATAAACATCATGTCATGCATTTGGTGTCTTGGGAACGTATCCCAAAAGGCTATATATAGTTTATGACAATTTCAAAGAAAATACAAGGTTTTAAAAATAGATTGTATCTATTAGGTACAATATGTTTTTACTCCTTCGGGTTACTTTGGCTATAAATATATTGTCAGAATACTAAGAACTGATGTACATGAAGTCTTTACAAAAAATCTCTCTTAAAAAGAAGGAATATAATTAATTGTAAAGAAATGGATTCACATGTAAATACTGCATTGTTTATATATACAAAAATTGTTCTTAAAATCTAAACAAATTTGTTTACACATCACCTTCAGATTTGATTTTAGGATAGTAAGAACCTAATCAATCTAAACAAATCTTTTTACATGGATTTGGTTTATTACCGCATTACCCCCTTCAAGTGAGAGCATGAAGATTCAGAATGCCAACTTGCATAGGAAGGATTCAAACTGTGGTTTTCCCAAAGCTTTAGTGAAGATATATGTGAGCTGAGCAATAGTAGAGGCGTAGGTTGAAAGAATATTATGGTGGAGGACTTCATTACAAAAAAAATGACAATTTGCTTCTATATACTTGGTGCATTCATGAAATACCGGATTTTTAGCGGTGTGCAAGACCGCTAGGCTATTATAGTGAAGAATCATAGATTTGGTATGAGCAATGCCAAGATTGAAAAGAATCTATTTTAACCATTTGAGCTCGCATGTGGTAGTTGTCATGGACCGATAGTCAGCTTCCATCAACGGTCCAGAAACGATGCATTGTTTCTTTGTTTCCCAAGAGATAGAGGATTGACCAAATTGGACCAGCCAACTAGTAATGAGACCAGCCAACCAATAATGGAGTAGTGTGTAAGAGGACAACTAGCCCAGTTAAAGTCAGACCATCCATGAGCTGGAGATCACACTTGCGAGAAAGCAATATGCCTTGACCATGATTGCCCTTGAGAAACCGAACCACTCTGAGGGCAGCTTCCAAGTGCTCAATTTGTGGTTCCTGCATGCACTGAGATAGCATGTGAACGTTGAATGAAAGCCATTGACATGTAAAACATAGATACATCAATCACCCAACCAATCGGCAATAGCGTTCAAGTTGGAAGAAAGAGTTCCTGTAGCAAGAGACAAACAGTTGTTTTGTATCGTTGTGTCTTAGTTTTCTTTTTATAATATATTTTAAAATGAAAACTCATAGAAAAAAGGAAACAGTACACTTGTCAAATAATGAATAGATTTAAGGAGATAAGTTATCTCATGGTGTAAGGAGATACTTTATTTTCTTCTCTTTTTTGGAAGTCTTTTTTCTTAACGTTTCAATGTGCTCTTTTCTAACCTTTTTTAGTGTTTCTCCGATTGCATTCTTTGCTATTTATAGCAGAGAATTTGAAATTTTTCAAATGGATGCATAACATCAACAGAATGAACATTAAAAAATTCAAAATGTCTTGTTAAATAATTTGAAAATTAAAAATAATTACAACGAGTCCATCAATAATTATTGATTTTTTAAAATCAAATAGTTAAAATGAAAACATCCGTAATTCATGATTTTTAAGATTCAAATATTCAACACGAAATTACAGGTCATTCATTGGCTATTGGTTAAAATATGAAAATTTTACTGAAGATATAATTGGTTCTAAAACATTAAAAAAATACATTTTTATGATAAAAATTTATTGTAATACTCATAAATGGGTGAAAATAATTATTTGACTTCATAAAACCATAAAAGTTATCAAAAATATTTTTTGAGCAAAAAATCATTAATAACTATATAATATCTCATAACTAATATGATATCCATAAATGAGTAGAAAAATTATTTGGACTGTATAGAATCACAATAGGACTAGAATGCCTTTTTTATCATCTTTTTTGTTATTGTGCAATTTTAAATTTTTTATTGTTTTTAAAAAAATGGACCAAATATAATTGATTGTTCAGATCATCCCTTAACATATTAAGATGGATGTAGAAGTTGATTGTAGTGTAAAAGGGATGATAAATAATAAAAAACATATAGAAAATAATAAAATTAAAATAAAAGATAATGAACTAAATAACTATTATGCATGAAGGAACTCGATTTCACCTTCGTTTTCCTATGAAGAAATCTATTCCAATTTATAACATACATTTCTTATTCAATTGTCATCAATTAAACCTCGTTGAAAAATTATGACAAAAATATATATTAATATTATTCAATTTCATGATATTTGTTTAATATATTATAACTTAAAAAGGAAAAACCAAATAGAAAATAACGAAAGCAAGATTGTCACTCACATATCTCTTACTTTTAACCAATGTTATTAAAAATGTACCGGTTATCAAACCGCTCATAGTACTGATACAGTGGTTTAGTGGTTCAACCAGTGGTTCAGTAATTAAAGTGTATGTCGGTTAAACTGGACATACATACTTATATTTATATATATGTAAACCTATAATAAAAAAATTTCAATATGTAGATATTCAAATTTAAAATCAGTTTTCATAGTCTATAAAAAATTCTCATACACAAACAACTTTAATAAATTCAAAGTCTAAATTGCAAAAAAAAAATATTAATAGACATACTTGTTTCACTTAACAAACTCAACATAAATACATAACACAAATGAGAATGATTCTCTAATATTTTTAAATTAATTGGCCATAAAACCAAGAATTAAGAATTACAATTTTTTTACAAATAATTCTTATATTTTCATTTCTCTATTTCAGAATAGAAAAATCTAACTTTGGAAAATGTTCCACCTACTTTTCATTTCTCTACTTCCAATCCTTCTTCTAATTTTCTCTCTCCCAAAATGTTTTCACTTCACCCACCAACTTTCTATCTTCTCACGTCACTCACTAGCTTTCTATCTTCTCTCTTTTCACGTCACCCACTAGCTTTATATCTTCTCTCTTTTCAATCCTTTTTCTAATTCACTTTCTCCAAAAATGTTCCATCACTCCTTCTATCTTCTCTCTTTTTCAATCTCTCTTATAACTCTATCTCCAAAAATGTTCCTTCCACTATTTCTATCTTCTCTCTTTCCCAATCCCTTTTCTCACTCTTTATCTCCAAAAATAATTCTTTCATTATTTATCTTGCTATTAACGATGGAGGACAGATCTATGAGAAGATGAAGATGTGTTTAGAAACATAATGGAAGACGGATCCATGAGATGGAGAAGGGAGAAGAATAAAACGTTAAGAAGACATGAGAATTTTGAGGAAGAAACCCAGTTTAGTAACAACTCGAACAGTTTTCCGGTTTGACCAAAAACAGCCGGTTTTGACCGGTTTTTGCCGATTTTGACGGTTTTGTTGCTTATTCGGTCCAACTATTGTGTCGTACCAGCTAGGGGTCCAGTTTGCCAGTTTTCCGGTCGAACCGGCCGATCCGGTTCAGTTTTAATATCATTGCTTAAAACTGGATGAGATTAAATTTAAAACTAAAATATGGTTACTTTGGTCCACATGTGCTAATCCCAATTCCATTGTTCAGTACACATACTTACATTTTAAATCTTAGAATTATTTTCTGGTGGTATATTCACATACAATCCAATCCATCTTCTAAGAGAAAAGAGAATCCAAAGAGGGGAGGGAGCATCCTTATCGATTGAATCCAAATGGTTCCATTTCTAAGATCTACTCTATCAGATATTTAACATAAGAAATATTTGAAGGTTGCCATCTAAGATTACCCATGTAGAAGTTATCCTTGTATGTATCTTGTAACAATTCTAAATAACACCAAAAAATAATTACAGTTACGGCCAAGTTCCAACAAGTTGTAACTTCGTGGCTCTATGAGTGATATTGTTACACTGAAAAATCATCCATTCTCGACAAACTTCTTGAGTGGACAAAGAAGAGAACAAATTCGAAGGATCCTTAATGCCCGGCATATACATAGAAAGCAGGTGATAATCATTTACATTGTAAAGAACATTCATGTTAGACTAGATGAGTATGGTTGCACATAGAAACCATAGAAAAATGATAGCAAACCTCCAGTCATAAACCCACAACCTTATTTGAACCTACCTTAATTCTCAACTTGTATTAATGTTTTATATCCATACCGTTATAAAAAAACATAAAATGGTAATTTTGTTTCATTTCTGATATATCGAAAAAACAGTTTTACTACTTTGACCTCAGTGCCACCAATAAGAAAGACGATTCACAAAAAAAGAATGTTAACTGTTTCTGCAGTGTTTGAACGGTTCACAGATATAGCAATGAAGGCAATAATGTTTTCTCAAGGGGAAGTGAAAGCTCTTGGAAGTGATTTGGTTTACATGCAACATATATTGTTATGAACGGCTTGTAACAATTAATTATGATACCGAGGATATATTTTTCACGACCAAGTTGCTCTTTTTAAAACGTTTCATGGTACTGCTTAGAATGTTTAGGCAGACAATCAATCACATCATCCTCATAATAAATACTAGGGTTTCTTCCCAAAATAGTCACTCGAATATACTAACAATATGACTACTAGTGTTAATTCCCAAAATACTCATAATAATACTACTCATTCCAATTCTCGAATTTCCAAATTCCCCATAATATGACTACTCATGTCAATTCTAGCACCACAAAGACGTAGAGGGAGAAGGGAGCTGAAAATACTTCGGTAGAGAGAGGAGAAGAAAAGTTGAGGTAATACGTCTCAACTGATACACTTTTTTTTAAACGAGGATGCCTCTATTTATAGGCGAGAGCCCCAATGACCATAAATTCGACGACCAAAAAAAGATCTCATTTCAAATGGTCATATTGATCTGATGACCCAGATGGAAGCAATAGTCATATTGATCGAATCTTTCTCTATTATCCCTTAAATGATGGAAACAACCATGTTGACTTGACCAACACGTGTGCCAAAAGAGTGTTGACTTAGTCAGCACGTCCCAAAAAATAAATAAAAAATCAATTGGGCCTGAGCTGAACGGTGACAGTTTTGATTGTGTGCCCTCATCCATCACAAAACTCTTGTACCCTTTGGGGTACAGACAAACTTAATTTATAGAGTTGGGAATTACTCAAGTGTATAAGCTATCCAATATGAGACTTCAATTTCTTTCATTTCAGTCTAAAAATGATCTACCTAATGTAGGGCTTCTTATTTATTTTTTTCAATTTCAGTGGAGGCCTAATGGAGAAAAACTGAACCAAAATCAAGATGAAAAGGAAGCAAAACTAACTAAAGAAATGCTAAGTAGAATTACCTAGTGCAATGGGAAGCCAAAACAAAGGGTGGCGCATATGAAAAACAAATAAGAGAAATCAACAATGATAAATATGAATGAGTAGCGGTTTATTAGAGGAATCTATCATTTGTTTAGAACCATAGTGGTGAAGACATTTCAGATGAGCTAATGTGAAGGTTCATGGACAATAGAGAAATAAGGTAGGGGATGGATATGGTAAAATAGAGTTAAAGGTGTGAAAGTTATCTTAATAATGAAATGAAAAAAAATTACATGTTATAATTATTAAACCAAGATAACCCTCATATGCATACACAATGCACCAAGCAACCACCAAAAGAGAAACAATATGCACACTAAGTGCAATAGTAGAAAACAAAGGAAAAATGAAAAGAATATATGTTTGAGAGAAATGTGTATTATCAAGAATAATGAAGAAGAATAAACTAAGTTGTATTGAAAATATATTGAGTATCAATTACAACAACATTACATCTTTGAAATGTCTAAGTACTATTTATAGCTCCCAAATTCCAACTAAATCTAACTAACTTTTTATGCTAGGAAAGTATACAAACTAACAAGGCTGACACAACCCAAACTTCTACTGGTGGAAGTTTTCTCATTTACTATTATTAATGCTGAAATTATATTATTTCTTTAACACTCCTCCTCAATTCAACATTCATTACCCATTTCTTACACATATATTCATTTTCAACCTCTCAAATCTAGTCTTTATATGTTTGCTTCTACAATGAGAGGCTGAATTTAGTGTCAAATTGATTGATGATTTGTTGTCCACCATCAACAAAATCCCATCATCTGGTTTTATCTACAATTCTTCTAACAAAGCCTTCATCCAAACAGCTTGACATGAAGACATACAAGCTACTATGTATTCAACTTCACATGAAGACAATACCTTCATCCAATTGTACTTTTTCTATCCATCTTGTCATCACACCAATCTGTCTCAGAAAAACCAACCAACTCCATGTTGTTTTTGTTGGAAATGTGATTCCAAAGCCAATTGTCCCTTTCAAGTATCTCATCACCCTCTTTACTGCAATTAGATGTGTTTGATTAGGTGCTTCTATGAATCTACTCACTAATCCTACTCCTTATGCAATGTTAGGTCTAGTATTGCATATATAATTTAGTGAGCCAATCATTTGTCTAAACAAGGTTTTATCAACTTGTTTATTTTCTTCAGCAAGATTCCAAGCTTCTCTAGGGGTTGAAACTGAGTTGCAATCCATCATATAAAAACTCCTTAGCATCAACAGTATATTTGCTTTGATACATAAAGATCCCTTGATATGTCTTCTTGAATTCAATACCAAGAAAATATGCTATTTGTCCAAGATCACTCATTTAAAATTTTGCCTACATTTGTTGTTTGAAGGTTGAGATATATTTGAGAATTTTCTAGTGACCAAAAAGTCATCTACATAGAGACATACTATAAGTAATTCTGATTTATGATTGCCCTTTACATAGACACCATGTTTTGTTGTGCACTTCATAAAACCAAGTTGCGGTAGAGCATACAAGGCCTTATGCAACTCGTACACCAATTCCTCTTTGCCTTTTGTCTCAAATCTTGGTGGTTGTGACACAAACATCTCTTTGACTAGAGGTTCATTCTAAAATGCAGATTTCACATCTATTTGATGGATCTCCCAACACTTGAAACTAGCTATAGCAATCACCAATTTCACTGTCTCAAGTCTAGCTACTAGAGCAAATACCTCATCATAGTCAAGACGTTGATTTTGTAGAATCCTTTTACCACTAGTCCGGCTTTGTGCTTAGAGACCTCACCATTGGGATTTAACTTGTTCTTGAATACCCACTTCACAGTTATAGCTTTCTTTCCTCTTGGCAAATCAGTTAGACTCCAAGTATTGTTTCTTTCTATAGACCTCAGTTCTTCCTCCATTGCCTCAATCCAATTTTTTTGGTTCAAAGCATCTTCCACGTCTATTGGTTCGATCTTAGCAAGCAATGTCATATGCACAAAATCACTATTTGCCTTGATTGTTGAGTCAGAGAACACCTCATAATCACTTAGTCTTGAAGGTGGTTGTTTGAGTCTCTGAATTGTTGGAGGATTCACCATTTTAATAGGTACAATAACTAGATTAGATGATATAGTCTCACCAATGCCACTTTCATTAGCTTCTTCAAATTGCAATAAGGTCTCTTGACCTTTTCTAGAACTTTTAAGGTTCCAATTCTAGCACTGATCCTCATCAAACTTCAAATCCCTACTCATCATCAACTTATTTTTTATAGGGTCAAATACTCTATAAGCACCAGTTGAATGATAGTCCAAGAAGATAAGTTTTTCACCCCTATCCTTTAGCTTTCTCCTCCTTGCTTCAAGCACATGTTTGTAACAAATGGAGACAGAGATTTTTAAGTGACTCATATTTGGTTTGAGTCTTATCCAAGCTTATTCAAGAGTCTTCTCATCCAACCTCTTAGTAGGACACCTATTTAGTATATACACTACAATAGAAACAACTTCATCCCAAAACACCTTAGGCAAGTTATTTGTTTTCATCATACACCTAGCCATATTAAGTATGATTCTGTTAGCCCTTTCTGTTGTTCCATTATGTTTAGGTGCGTATGGAGCAATGACTCCATGAGTGATCCCTTCTTTGATGTAGAACTCATGAAACTCAGCTGATACATACTCACCTCCTCCATCTGATCTCAATGGTTTCAGGTTGACTTCACTTTGCCTTTCTGCTTGAGCTTTGAATCTCTTGAAGGTTTCTAGCACTTCATCTTTATTCTTTATTAGATAGATTCATACTTTTCTAGTATGATCATCAGTAAAGGTCACAAAGTACTTATTTTCTCCATTAGAGTCTTCTTCAAAGGGTCCATACACATCTAAATATACCACCTCTAATGCCTTCACTGCTTTTGTAGGAACATGTGAGGCAAAAGAAATCATTGCTTGATAGGCACTCTTCATATAATTGTTCTGGTGATTTTGCATGTGGCAAACCAACCACTATTCCTTCCTTTTATAGCAAAACTAAACATTTAAAGTTTAGATGTCCATACCTCTTAGGCCATAGCCAAGTGTCATTCATAATTGTTGATTGAAGGCACTTTTGGTCACTGATCTGTATGCCATCTGGAAGGTTCTGTTGGCTGAAAGTGGAGCCTTCAAGATGTTGTACTTGTTTTTTGTCAAACACCTTCAGCATACCATCCTTCATCTCCATGGTATATCCCTTTTCTAGCAGTTGTTCAAGACTGAGTAGATTGCTCTTCATCTTAGGTACATATAGGACATTTAAGATGTAGGTTTTCTTCCCAACTCTTCTATGGATCATCACCTTGCCAATTCCTTCTACAAAGACTACACTATGGTCAGCAAACTTAATCTTGTTCTTTCTTGATTCATCAAGTGTTGTGAACCAATCCTTCTTGTCTATCATATGATTTGAACAACTAGTATCAAGATACCAAAACTCAACATCTTCTTGGCTGCTTCTTGTGGTTGCCATTAGCAGGTAGTGATCATCATCATAATATTCATCCTTAGTTAGTCTAACTTCTTCTTCCTTGCTACACAACAACTTCTTTGACTTACATTATGCTGCATAATGCTCATAATTCCTACAATTATAGCATTGCACCTTCCTTTTATCAAAATTCCTCCTTCCTGCTACGTCTTTGATTGAGCCTTTTCTATGATCTTGCTCACGATAGTTTGATCTATGAGATGTAGAATCTTGATCATTCTTGTTCCATCTCACTTTCTTCTTGCTTTTGTTCCAATGCACATAAGATTTCTTGGATGATTGTGCTTGGAGTGCATGATCATCATTCTTCTCTAAGCCTCCCTCTTTAAGCCTTTGTTCATGAGCTTCAAGAGAGCTTTGCAACTCTTCAATCTTGTAATCTTCAAGATTCTTGGACTCCTCTATTGTAACAACAACATGATCATACTTAGGAGTTAGAGTCCTAAGTATCTTCTCAATAACAGATTGCTCTTTCACCTCTTCTCCACATGATTTCATTTGGTTGATGAGGGTGAGAATCTTGGTGAAGTAATCTGCTATTGTCTCATTCTCCTCCATTTGAAGGAGTTCATACTTTCTCCTCCATTTGAAGGAGTTCATACTTTCTCCTCATTCTTTGAACTTTCACTTTCTTTATTTTTGCAGCCCCTTTATAGTTTTTCTCCAAGCTATCCCAAGCTTCCTTTGTTGTCTTGGCACCAGCAATTCTCTCAAAGTTGGCTTCATCAACTCATTGAAGGATTAAGAACAAAGCTTTGCAATCATTGTTCTTGGATTCTCTATAACTTGTCCTTTGAGCCTCATTTGCATTTTCCCTAACTTCTTGGTATCCATTCTGAACTATCTGAAGTACTTCTTCTAACCCAAAGATAGTTTTCATCTGAATTCTCCATCTACCATAATTCTTGGTGCCAAGAATTGGTAGTGTCATCTCAAACCCATTACAATTTGCCATGATAGATCTAAGATCTTGCAATCTTCTTTCCTTGGTGTCCCACTATATGTTCTTCCCTTCCCACTTCGAATCACAACCCAAGATCCACCAAAAATCTTGCTTCAACCTTTCTCTTGATACCACTATTAAACCAAGACCACTCTCCTATGCATACACAATGCACCAAGCAGTCAACAAAAGAGAAACAGTATGCACACTAAGTGCAGTAGTAGAAAACAAAGGAAAAATGAAAATAAGATATGTTTAAGAGAAATGTGTATTATTAAGAATAATGAAGAAGAATGAACTAATTTGTATTGAATGTCAATTACAACAACATTACATCTTTGAAATGCGTAAGTGTTATTTATAGCTTCCAAATTCCAACTAACTCTAACTAACTTTCTATGCTAGAAAAGTATACAAACTAACAAGGCTGAAATAACTCAAACTTCTACTGGTGGAAGTTTCCTCTTTTTTTGTTATTCTCAAACTTCTACGGGTGAAAATTTTCTCATTGCTGAAAGTACATTATTTCTTTAACAATAATAAGGTAATAGTACCATTATCACTTAAGGTATGTACTATTGTACATAAGCTTTGTTCAAATATTAAATACTTTATACTATTTCCATTTTCCATTGATAGCAAATTAAAATTAAGTTTATGTGAATCTTTTTGTTCTTTGCTCATATGTTCTATCGATACTCTGTGAAAACCACCATAGATTATCATTTTCTAATAAATGCGACTGTGAGGAAGGCAACCTGTGAAAACTCGGTAGTAAATTTACTAATTCATATCAAGAGGGAAAAATGAGATTGTAAATTTCTACCTGTCCGAAGTCATGAATAACGTAAATAATTGTTGCTCTAAAATGAATGGCCTGGTAACCGGTCAAAATGGGTTGACCCACTTAATTTGTCACATAATTAAATAATAAAATTGATTAGTAAATATAATCAAAATTCATAAAGTGTAAAAACTGCAAAATATTATTGCTTTTGTGGTTGTAGAGACGATAATGATAAGAGAAAAATAGATGAGTAAGAAAGTTGGCGGAAAGAGAAATGTGAAAATAAAGTAGATTAGAGTCATATTCTTTTATAGACAAATATTATTATTATATGCAGTTTGATTTGAATCCTTAACCTTCTTACCAATTTACTCATTAATCATTCATCTTAGCCACTTGATCACCTTACTTTATGACGGATAGGAATCCTTTGTCCCAAAAAGTTATGTCCTCATGTCCACACCCAATAGTATTTCACCAAATAATATAAAATATTAGTTTATATTTTTTTAATTTTTTCTATTAAATGGCACATTTTGATTGGCTTGGGATAGGGGTGAGTAAGACCTGGCCCGACCTATAGATCCGTCTCAACCCGATGACTTAGAGGGGTCTGACCCGTCCAAATAAATAAAAAAGGACAAACTCGATTAAAATGGACAGACTCGTCGTCAAAAAAGGACGGGTTTGGGTCTATGTTCAGGTCATCTCACCCCTTATAGTTATATATCAAGAATAGTTGAATAAATACCTACCAATATGTTTAGCCCACATAATTCAAATACATACAAGCTCACACAACATATCTACATCACTTATCCTTATTCCTTACTATGAACACCCAATTTTGTCCGGCCCAAAAAACATTCTTCAAAATTATTCAAAAAATGAATAAGTTAAAGATTTGTTTTTATTAAGGTTTGATTATCAGATAAATTAAAAATTGGAGAATATGTAACTTGAATCAAATCATATTAATTTGATTAAGCTTCATGAATCACTTTGAAGAAGGAAAGAAAATGAAGGGAAATATATATTTTATTCTCTTACTCTTTTGTTTGGTTGGATCAAAGGTGATGAGAGGAAGATGATGTTATGCTTTAAAGAACAAAAATATCTTTAAAATAAGAAAAAAGATAAAAATATTGTTTCATTTTTAATTAAAAATAAAAAATTAATTTTATTAATTAAAAATAAAATTATGTATATTATATTATAATTTCAATAATTTTTTAGTTAATGTTTTTTACATCCAAAAGAGACTATTGTATGTTACTAACATTCAAAATTAACAATTAATTCACATCCACCACATGATACTTTCAATCATTATTTCAAATTGTAGACCACTTCATAATGATGTGACCACAATGCAATTGCATTTGGGTCGCACTAGGGCACATTGATTCAAAATTATTTTTATCACAAAAAAATCACATCACAACAATCAAAATCCGCATCATAATGAGCGTAGTAACTACAATCACATTTATCACAATTGTAATTTAAAATATTCTAGGCAACATAATGCAAAGACTAGGTGACGATGACATAGTTTGGGACAATTTTTAACATTTATGTAATGATACAAAATGAAAAGGATTTAATAACATTGAAAGGTCATTTTAAGATGAGTGATATAATGGATGTGTAAAAAATTGTTATAATGAACTCTTTAAATATATATGCTGAAAAATAAAAATGAATATTTATTATTTATTAAAAACATTAATTACATAACGTTTTTACAATAATTTTCTATAGAAAAATGTCATACAAATCGTGAGAACATAAAAACATTTTCCTTCTAGGCTAGATTATTACTATTGGGGACTTCAGTCCAAGATATTTTTTTGACTAACTTACTAATGAGTCTTAGACTGTCTCATACTTTATTCACCTTTCGAACTTTATTTTAGTTATACATCAATTTTATATGATAATATAATGTCACTAGATCCAACAGAGTGCAGTAAGTGAGATAACTATTGTTGTTTGACGGAAAATTTACTCAACTAGTATGAGTTGACTTTAAAATTAGTAATCTAGTGTAACTTTTACTGAAATTATCGGAAATGTGTATTTTATGGGAAACTTGCATATATATATATATATGACTTTTATTTAATTTTTCTCTCTCTATACGAACTCGTGGCTCACATCGTGACCATGGCATATTTATTTTTCAACATTTAATATACCTCGTTTTATATTATTAGAAGATTCCAGTAGGGTATGATACAATAAATCTAACATTTCTCCGGCCTTATTTTTGTTTGAAATCTAACATTTCTCAATCAATTATCATTAGATAGTATTGATAATTGATGAATTCAAATCCATCTATTATATCCAATTGGTATTTATGGATATATCCATTTGGATAGCTATCCAGTCCATCCAAAAAATCAAAATTCAAAAATGATTTTCTTTACTTTGGAATTTCATTTAATATTTAAGAAAGCTAAATTCAAGCAAATTCTTTCATCATTTTCACTCTCATTTTTAATATTCTATTAAATTGATATCGATTATATGACATGTGTATGTAATTAATATTAAAAATTTATTCTTAAGTATATAAGATATATAAGTATGAGAAAAAATGTATACACTAAGAATGTATGAGTTTTATATACTATTATTATGTTATCTATCATTTATATTTAATCACCATTGATTCTTTAAAAAAGTAATCCAATAAATTATGGATTATGTAGTGATTATTTATAAATCTTTATACTCACAGTGCATAGATATTATATTCTATAAGTATTTGTTAAAAAGTTTACACGCAGAACCTTAAACATCACATACTTGTAGAATATTGAAAAAAAATATTTTTCTATAAAAGTTCAAAAAAATCAATTTTTAGAAAATTGATTTGATATTCATCCATCCAAATCCATGAAAATAAAGTCATAAATAAATTAGATGAATTGAAATCTATTGGATATGGATGAAGTGAATAACATAAAAATGGATATCGAAATCTATTGACAGATGAAATCTATTGAAATCAATTGGGATGACTTTCTATCCATTAGCATTCAAATCCAAATTCATTCATTTGTCACTCTTACACCATGGTCTACTTTGTCAAATGGATATTTAACAATTGCAATAATATATGCTTAAAACATCATAGATATTTAATTTGATCAAGTAATGTCACCTTTAAGATTCTCAATGTAGTCTGTATCAATGATGTAAAAACCGAACCGTATCGGCCGGTTCAATCGGAAAATTGGTGAACCGGTCTCCTAACCGATACGGTACAGATGTTGAACTGGCCAAGTATCAAAACTGGTCAAAATCGATCAAAAACTGGTCAAAATCGGTGAACCGACTGGTATTTCACTAAACCGGTCGGTTTATACATATATATTATTTTGAAAAAAAAACTTAAAAACTTAAAAACCCATTACAAGGTGACCCATCTTTCCAACCATTTTTCAATACTTCAAGGCATATGCTTCCACAACATACTTAGATTACACCTTTTGGTTCATAACATTCGTGTGTAATCTCAATGACATTTGTGTAATCTTGGAGTTCTATCTGAAGATATGATTTGGTGCAAAAATATAATATCGATATGAGACAACTTTGACTTCTTGGTGTTAAATGTTAAAACTCCAAATTTATTTGTTTTGTAGAGTGGGTTATGAACTTGTGTCATTTATTTATATTTTGTGGTTGTTAGGTGATACTTTTGGATTGATATATGTTTTGTAATTTAGACTTTGAATTTGTTAAAGACTTAAAGTTGTTTGTTTATGTGAATTTTGAGTAGATTATAAATATGAATCATAAATTTGAGTATTTACCTATTTGGAATTTTTTTTGTTATAGGTTTATATATAAAAATAAATATAAGAAGGTATGTCCAGTTTAATCGGCATGCGATTTAATTATTGAACCACCGGTTGAATCACTGTACCATTATACCAGTACCCTGACCAGTTTGATAATTGATACGGTTTTAACAACACTGGTCTGTATGGACGTGTATCTATGCTATCAATGAACAAAACTACTTGAAGTTAGAAGATGAACCCTATCAAACTACATAAAGAAAAACATCACATGATAAAATGTAATTAACTCTGCCATATACAATGAACTTTATAAAATCGTTTACCTCATACACAATTTATTATCTATTAAAAAAAATAAAATGCCAATGAAGTCATGCTTAGTATCAACAAGTTCCAAGAGATGAAAAATAAACTAAACTCGTGTGTAGCACCTATGAGTTTCTCGGAAGAAAGAAAATAAATTGAACTTGTGTGTGGAAGCTAAGAGGTCCCAAAAATAAATAGAACTTGTGCGTAACAGCCCCAAGTTTTTAGGGAGAGAGAAAATTAAATTGAACTCGTGTATGGGAGCTACTAGTTTCCGAAAAATACACAACCCCCGTATTTCAAAAAAATGCATTAGATATGTAATTTTGAAGTCAACCTATACTAGTTGGATAAATTTTCCATTGTGTGAGAGTATAATTATTTATAAATAAAGTAATATAATGACAAATGTAAAATTCTATTTTTTTATTAAATGATTGATTTATAAACAATAAGTCATTTTTTAGCATTTGTTACTGATTTTTAAGCAAAATATATTACTCTTATTTTTAATAATTCTTGTAGGCTACAATTAATTGTGACATTTAGTTTTTAATAAAAACATGTTAATATATATATATATATATATATATATATAGTCTATTTGAAGATGTAGCTTTGCCTTCTTATTTTAGTCGTCTATATTTGGGTCTGGATATATGGACCTGAGAAAAATTACCGGGATAGTGTAGTTTGAAATTTTGAAATTTGTTTGAATTTTGAAATTTTGAAATTGATTTTTGAATTAAATTGATGTGTTAATGGATTATATTTAGAAAGTGTATATTAAATTGATATGTTAATGGATTATATTTAGAAAGTGTATATTAAATTGATGTGTTAATGAATTATATTTGCAAAGTGTATATTAAATTGATGTGTTAATGGATTATATTTAGAAAGTGTATATTAAATTGATGTGTTAATGAATTATATTTGCAAAGTGTATATTAAATTGATGTGTTAATGGATTATATTTAAAAGTGTATTTTAAATTGATGTGTTAATGAATTATATTTGCAAAGTGTATTTTAAATTGATGTGGTAATGGATTATATTCACAAAGTGTATATTAAATTGATGTGGTAATGGATTATATTTACAAAGTGTATAATTCCGAATTGATGTGTTAATGGAATATATTTGGAAAGTGTATATTCTGAATTATGTATGTACACTATTGTATTACACAAATTATAAAATTACAAAAAATTACACAACATTGCACAAAATTACAAAACACACAAAAGTGGAATATTACATCACTTAGTTTTGCCTTGAACTTTGTCCGACTTTGGTACTTCTGAAAGGGCATTTCTTCCTATTGTGTCCTTCACTCCTACGCCGCCCACATTTTTTAGTTTGTTGGGACTCAGAATCATCCATTTCATTGTGTATACGTGTAGTTTTTGGTCTTCCAGTACGGTTCCTACGCATAAGGGGATTAGGAATGAACGTTGGTCCTAAGTAAGGAGGCCAATATTCTTCATTTGCAATGGGTTGAAACTCATGTCCATAAACCTTCTGTAAGTTCTCTAACCTATAAATCGGTGATATAAATTGGCCATAGTCTAAGTTCAATGATGCACAAGTAGCAATAACATGTGAACATGGCAATCTAAGTGATTGAAATTCCCCACAATCACACCAGTTGTCCATTAATCTAACTGTGTATACTCTTGCGTATCGACTACCACCGGTACTAGCAACTTCGACTTCCGACACTCCTGAATCCCGAGAAAAATTTCGTACAATATGACAGGTAGCTTTTCGGTTATTTTCATTAATCACCTGACTCAATTCTTCGCAGTAAACATGACCCGCCCTTATCATGTTATTTG
>NC_032022.1:8470404-8477408 GCF_001865875.1 Lupinus angustifolius | reverse complement strand
TATATAAAATAAAAGATATAAAAAATTTTAACAATTGGAAGTTATCTTAAATATGCAGAGTTCTTCAATTCCAGTATGATACAATTTTTTTATACAGTTCAGTTCTTCCTTTAGTGTGGTTTTACACTCGGGGGTGGGAAATATATATAGAGCTTGGAAATCATGGATCCAATACACGACTTGTAAGTCGTGTACGGGGTCCACGACATTGCATGGATCTCGTGGACCACATCCACGACATTTCCATGAAAGTTGTGCATGAGGTCCACGACTTACAGGGACCTGACACCTTGCAGGGAAATCGTGGATGTAGTCCACGACTTTCCAGGGAAATCGTGGCTGGGGTCCACGACTTTGCCAAAGTCGTGGATCAGGTCCACGAGATCCACTAAAATCTACCACAATCCCGTAATTAATTCAAAACATACACTAAAGCGGGGATAGTGTAGTCAAACTACATTATCCCTGTAATTTTCCGACCTGATCTGGGTGAAAAATATTGTGGTCCTTAACCCTTCTCAATCCAAGATGGGTAGTGATACATATTTGGGTATGTCTCCTCTCTCTCATCACACACAACAAAATGAACAAATAGATTATACACTTATCTATTTTTGGAATAAATTAAGTTTTTAGTTTTAATTTATTATAAAGTGTGAGAACATAGTCTCTTAAGATTATAATTTATTTATGTTTGGGTACCTTAGCTAAAATTTGAATATAAACTAATATGTTTTATTGGGGTAAGGTAGAAATATTGTTTTTTATATAGTAGATTGCAGAAAATGCTATGAAGTTATTTGTTTATGTTATGATTATTTTGGTTGATTTTTATACTATTTTTTAAATATATTTTTAGTATTTACCATCATATATATTTTTACTATAATTTTTAATATTGCATAACAAAGGCTAAACAAATATATTAAAATAAAATACAATAGAAATGTCAATATCAATATTAAAACAAAATGATTCACAAATAAATAGAAGTTGTTAAACTTGAATTACACAAGTTACAAAATAAATAATACACAAATGTAAAGCTTTATACAAAAAAAATTATAATCTCATCCTTAATTGAAGAGTTATGGAGTTTGGTGGTGATGATATAAATAATTATGAAGTTTAGTGGAAAAATAAAAAGGAGGAAATATAAAATTATGATAAAGTAAAATGAGAGGTGAAAAATTGAAAATAATAAGTTAACCCAAAATAAATCAATCTATAATTTTGGAACTTCTACTTTTGAGTTATTTTTTCAGAAAAAAAAAGTCAAGTTTATAATCTCCAATGCTAAAAATACATTTAGTCAACCAATATTTTTTTATATGGGAGTTGATGAACGAAATCCACAATAAATTGGAGAATTTCAACTTCTAGCTTTGAACTAATAACTTCAATAATTAAGTATAATCCGTGTTCTATTTTCATATAATTACATCTACTGACTTTGATATATTATCTATAATATAACTAGCATGTCCACTTCATGCATGTGGGCCACATTTTTTGTTTTATGATATTAAGTATTTTTATTAAATATTTTATTTATATATTTTATTTTAGAGAATTAGAATATTTTTTATTGGATGTACTTTATATGAAATTTTTTCTATTTATTATAATGTCCAATTTAATATGAAATATATTAATAATATTTACCTAGAATTATATGATTTTATTGTAGAAATAAAAAAATTAAGGAAAAATAGGAAAATAGAAATTACACCATGTGGTAGTTACTTTATCTTTTGACTTTATATATAGTATAGATAATAACTGATTGTAGATTTAATTAAAGATAAAAACAAAATTGGGTAATTAGCGTTTAGCAATCAGATTTGTGGATATGAGGAATAGCTGGTTCTAATATACATCTTCTAAACTCAGGTGTATGGAACTTCTTTTTTAGATGTGTAAACCTGAGTTAAGTAAAGAAAAATATATGAATTTTATATACCTTTATTATATTATCTATCATTTATATTTAATTATTATTACTTTTTAGAAAGTAATCTAAATAAATAATAGGTAATATTATGACAGCATATAAATCTTTAAAATGGGAATAAATATTACAATGTACAAATATTCCTTTGCTTTAAACATAACACTAGCTAGATATATAAAACATGATATTATAGTCATAATTCCTTTGTTTGGCTGGGCTGTTTATTTACAGTATCTTTGGTTTGGGAAAGAAAAGTTCAGGAAGGAAAAATAAAGAAGAGAAAATGAGTAGAAAATGTGATGATTTTTTAGTTGTTTGATATGGTAGAAAATGAAAGAAAAGTGGAGGGAAAATATAATTATAATTAGAGATAAAATGTATGAATTTTATACATGTCATTATGTTATTTACCATTCATGTTTAACATCGTTGACTTTTCCAAAAATAATAATAACACAACTTCATATTATAATATATTGAATGTGTATAAATGTTTACATTGACAGTACATAGTTATTACGTACTTATAACTAATAATGAAAAAAGACATGGGCAAGAACATGAAGACATAAGTTTCACTATATTATTGTATTTGTTTGCTTTCTTCACTTGAATCTTCATCAAATACTGAAAAGAGAACATAAAAGTATGAATCATATCATTTTTTCTCGTAATATAAAAAAGAACCAAAACAATAAAAATAGCTTATATTTTTTTAATACATCTAAAAAGTTTAAAAAGATGTAAGAAATAAGTTAATTATTTTAATAAAGTTATAATTTTTATGGTAAAAAATAAAGTTTTAATTTTTGTGGTAGATAATAAAGTTATAATTTGATTTACATTGAATTTGGTTTAAGAGGAAAAATGTATGAAATGAAACTTGAAGAAAAGAAACATAGTAAAAAATAGTGATTTTTTAGTTATATGATATGAATGAAAGAAAAAATGTATATTAGTAAAATAAAAATTGTTTAAACATCAAAATGCAAGCCTTATTAATATAAGTTAAGAGCCAATTTGATTTTTCTATTCATTTTCTCTTCATATATGAGAGGAAAAGTTTTTAGTGAGTCCCAAACTATTTTTCTTTCTTTCCTTTATTATCTTTCCAAATAAATGATAGAAAATAAACTTTTATTCTCCTTTTCTCTCCTCATCTTTTCTTTCCTTCCATTTTCAATGGAACCAAACATAGCCTCAGTGTTGTTTGTTCAAAGCCCACTATGCTCAGGCCCAAATATAAAATTGAAAGAAAAATCCACAATGTTCTAGACGCAAGAGCTTTAGAAGAATTTAATATCCTATCCTAACCGAACCTGCCAGAAGTTTTTTTCCATCACACTTCTCTCTTCTCTAGAAACTTCCATCACCTTTCTGGAACACTTCCATTTTCTTTCTACAATAATCCTCGGCACAATATATATATACACCCACATTCAATTCCATCTCAATCAAAAGCTGTAATCTCAACTACGCAAAATCACTTTTTAAAACATTCCAATCACTTAGTTTTCTAAAAAGTCATGGATTTCAGGGTACTGAATTGGGACACTCCATTCTACAACAATCTCCACAACCTAATGGACCTCAGAGACGAAACACCATCGAACAAGAATGTCAGTGTTCCAACACAGACATACATGCGTGACGCTAAGGCAATGGCTGCAACTGCTGCAGACATTAAGGAATATCCGAACTCTTATGTTTTTGTGATCGACATGCCAGGGTTGAAGAAAGGTGACATAAAGGTTCAGGTTGAAGATGATAACGTGCTATTGATAAGTGGAGAGAGGAAAAGGGAAGAAGAGAAAGATGGTGTGAAGTATTTGAGAATGGAGAGAAGGGTCGGTAAGTTTATGAGGAAATTTGTGCTTCCTGAGAATGCTAATACTGATGCTGTTTCTGCTGTGTGTCAAGATGGTGTGCTTAGTGTTACTGTTCAGAAATTGCCTCCTCCTCAGCCTAAGAAGCCAAAGACCATTGAGGTTAAGGTTGTTTGAGAAAGAACCTTCACTTTGGCTGTTTAATAATGTTCTATGAAGGTTTTATGGTTTTGTCTTGTGTTGTTATTGTTATGATTTTGTGCTTTGGGTATTTGTAAAATAATGTGAGGATCTATATTTACTTGTTGGTTATTCACAATCTTGAATTTTAATTTCTCTTCATCTGGTTATTCCAAATCTTGAATTTTTTAATTTCTTTATTGTATTGAAGAAGACAAAGTTGGATCACCAGCAAAGAAAAAAAGTAAATTACCCTTATAACATTAATTTGCTTTAACATTTGTTATCCTTTTCCCATTATAAAATAATATGCAAAAAAAAGTAACATTCCTTCACGTGTTGCTGCAAAAGGAAAATTACTTATGAAAAAAACTCCTAACCTGTTCCTAATCCATTTTTTATAATTAAGGTTATCTATCAATGTTTTTTCTAACATGAATTGAATATTTTTGGTCTATTTCATTAGACCCACATTTAAAAAATCGACTATTTGAAGTTTTTCAATTTTGAATCATATCACTTTTCATTCACCTTCATGGCTCTAATCATTGCAAAGAGCCTGAGACGTGTCAGAATATCTTCACAAATTGTTGCAATTACTCCATCATGTACACTGTAAGAAAATGGTCTAGATGAAGATGAAAAAACCTTTGACACTTTTTTTGGAAAAAGGGTATCCACCAAATGATGCAGCAGTCACTAGTCACGTTCTCATGAATTGTTTATGCAAAAGGGGGAGAGTTAAGAAGGATATGGAGGTTTTTGAGGTCATGGGCACAAAGGGTGTTCAAAATGTTCAAGTATAGAATTGCTTGCCGAAGGGGTTGAGTTATGTTGAGAATGTGGAAGAAGCATTGGAAGTGTTAGTTAGAATGAAGGGAAAAAAGTCCAATTATGAAGCCTGATGTTTATTCTTATATGAGTTATGCAAAGTTAGTAGATCAGATGAAGCAATGGAGATGTGGAATGAAACTGTGGGAATGGGACTTGTAATTAATGGAGTCAGAATCCTATCCCGGAGAGAGAAGTGTTTATGGAAAACCAAAGAAAAAGCAAAATGTAATAACACTTGTATCTTTTATTTATAATGAGATTATATTTTTGCCCTTAAAACTACAAGCAAAAACAGACCTTTCTCTCGGGAGGGAGTGAATGGAGTGTGTAGACCTTTCTCTCGAGAGGGAGGTGAATGGAGTGTGTTGTTCTGAGATTAAAAAGTCAATTCAGACATTTGTTTAGTTCGGATTTTACAAAAGAACAGAAGTTCCAAAAAAAGCTGAAATTCAGTGTTTTTGAGATGCTATATTTTCACCTTATCAAAAATCACTTTTTTGAAGAGGCCCCAAATTTTATGAAGAGGGATGAATTGCTTCTGAGCCAATGGTGTTTAATCAGATGGAGCCAGCTTAGAGATGCAGAATGGGAAATTTAACACTAAGTTACTTACTAATGACTGCATACCAAGTAGAAGAGAAGTGAGGCAAATCATATGATATGAGGGTCTTATTCTTCTCTCATGAGAAGCTGAGACATTCCTCCTTTATTTTCTCATACTTCTCTTCCTCTACATTATTAGTATATACTTATTCTGTATCCAATATTATCATGACAAAGATCAGAATGTATGTTACTTCATACATGATGCATGCAACATAAGTACATGATACTAAATCCACATGTTCTTCTCATTAATTTACTTGTTTTCTTATAATTCTTGAGAACTTTTTCAGCTGCTGGAGACCCCTTTTTCAAGTATCTTCATATCCGAAAAGGGTAATGACTCCCTGTTGCTTGGTATTTAACATAAAAGAATCAAACAACACCAGTTCCTAAACATTAGAGCAGATAAGCATGGGAGAAAACTTTCTGAATAATAAAATCTACAGAATGAATCACAATTTGTCAATTCTTCATGAGTTTTTCGGTCATTGTCACCATCAACAATTTAAGACTTCCTACAAGGCTACAACATTTGAATTTATTGCCCCAGCGATTACAACTCAACCACCATGTGGCGAATTTTAACTACAACATAGGTGCTCAACCATACTGAAAGTACCTTGTAGCATAAGCAAGTTGATGCTGCCGAAGCGGGTATTAGCCCCACATCAAGGTCTTAAACGTAAATAACAGCTCTAATCCAGATCTAGATTCTTCTTCATACTTTCATAGACCATGAAAGTAATGCTTGCAGCTGGCACAACTTTGAGGAGATTTGGAAAGATACCCTTGTAGAAACCTTTAAAGCCTTCATGCTGAAAAGTTCTCCAAAATGCATCAGACATCCCCTTGTAAGCATTGGAAGTGTTGGTAGGTTGTGCCATCAGTCTGAGAAGGATGATAATGTAATATCAGCAAATAATGTCACAATACGAAAACTAGCTCGAATAACATAATCAATACCGATCACCTGCATTATACCTTGTACGAATAACCTGCAAGGGGTAGACACAAGTAGCTCCAAGAGCCCCAGAAACTGTCCCACATCCTAGTTGTACTAGAGCACCGGGTTCTAAGAAGGAGAAAAGAAGAACAAAAGTTTCAGTCTTGAAGGGCGAAATATTTTAAGAGAGTCGATATATTAGTAAATGTTAGATGTCTCTCATTATTATGCCTTAAAATAATTTTATGACTATTTTATGGCTCTCTTTAAGGGCATTTTATGTCACTTTTATGGCTTTGTTTCCAAGCATCCAATGCTTGGAATCCAAGATACCAAGACCTTGCTTGCCTATAAAAGGACACATATAGAGAGCTTCAAAATCATCTTCACAACACACAACATCTCTTTCATTTACACATATATTGTGAGTGCATTCTTGGTGAGAATTCTTGTTCCATTTGAGAGAGTATTTGTGAGAAAAAATATTGTCATTTGTCCTCATCATTATAAGAGGATTTCTTGTACTCTTCTTTTTTACATAGTGGAATTTTGCTCTTGATAGCTCGTGGTTTTTTTCCTCTCACACTGAGGGGTTTTTCCACGTTAAATCTTGTGTGTTATTTTCTTTATCCTTTACTTGCTTCTCTTTTGTTCTCAATTG
>NC_032022.1:8449713-8470304 GCF_001865875.1 Lupinus angustifolius | reverse complement strand
CACACAACATCTCTTTCATTTACACATATATTGTGAGTGCATTCTTGGTGAGAATTCTTGTTCCATTTGAGAGAGAGTATTTGTGAGAAAAAATATTGTCCTCATCATTATAAGAGGATTTCTTGTACTCTTCTTTTTTTACATAGTGGAATTTTGCTCTTGATCGCCCGTGGTTTTTTTTCCTCTCACACTGAGGGGTTTTTCCACGTTAAATCTTGTGTGTTATTTTCTTTATCATTTACTTGCTTCTCTTTTGTTCTCAATTGATTCAATCCTGTGCTTCCGCATTGTGCTCTATCCTTAACAGTAAAACATCAAAGCTGCTAGATCAAAAATAAAATCAGCAAGTTCAAGAGATAATGTAGCTGCAGGAATATCATACCACTATCATTAAGAATATGTCTCTTGGAGATATCTTTCAAGGTCTCATAAGCTGCCAGATCAATGCCTGCATAAGGAATTATACCAAGGAGAGATGGAACAAGCCCTCTGTAGAAAGCTCGAGGCCCCTCTTGAACTAACATGCTCTTTGTCAATGTTACGAGCTTCGGTCCAGTTCCACCCTCATTGGCACAAGTCTGCAACCTAGTTTTAATAACTTCAAGTGGATAGATAGAAGCCTGTGCAATTGCACCGGCCATACCACCTGCGAAAAGCCTCCCAGTAAGACCAATGTCAGATTTATTGCCTTGAGCATCTGCAAGTACTTTTTTCAGCATTTCATAAGCATAGAACTTTATGGCACTTTCTGGTGCTATTTTCACAATATTCAATCCATTGCCCCTGAAAAATCCTAATAAACCATCTTGCTGCCTTATCTTCATTATTGCTGGCATGACAGAAGCATTTGTTGTCTGAACTTGTAAGACCACCTTCAGACGATCAAGAGGAGCAGTTGCGGTACGAGAAATAGCTCCTGCTATTCCTCCCGCGATGAAATATTTGATCGCGTTTCCATGCTTGCTGATGCCTTCAGGAATGACAGCATGCTCTCCAATGTCTACAAGGCACACCCTCTCCCAATGTTCATATATGTTTTCAATAGTTGCTTCATGAGGATAAAGCAGAAGAAAATCTCTCCATTCTTCAAAAGTGATAACTCCATTTCTATCCTTATCAACATGCTCCACAAAACGAACAAGCTCCCCCTCACACATTTCAATCCCTTAAACAATGAAGTGAAAGGAATATCATCTTAAAAACCTACTATAATTACATTGGCCCAAGTAGAGCATTTATTGCACACCAAAAAGGAAGTAAAGAAATAATCCTTCTGTTTCAAATTGTCTATCATTTACCATCAATACATTGATCTAGTAGTGTAAGGCTTCACTAGATCTCCAAGTATCGTACTAGGCCAAAGGTCAAAAAGCACGATTTCTGAGAGGAACACTTATTGGGAGAAACATTCACCTCGAAAGGGATTAGTTCCTTACTTATAGAGTAAAGAGAACCCTTTGGTTATACAAAAAAACAATGCCTATGGTTTAGGGCAATTGCACAAGGACTAAGAAAGTTATTAAATAGCTTCAAATAAAATAAAAATAACTGCATTTTATTAAACTAACAACAATACAGTTATATCAGTATATTAGAAATATAACATGTAAGGAACAGCCAACAATACAGTTATATCACTATTCAAAAGCTAATAAGCATATAATGATAAAGGATGTAGCAAGTAACAAAATCAATAACATGCAGCCTAGCACAAAGAATAAATTATAAGCCAAGCAACAACATAACAAGTCAGCACCACAAAAAGAAAAGAATACCAGCCCTGCCAAGTGCATCCGAAAGCTCTTCAGAATGAATGCTGCCATTTTGTTCAACATCAATGGATTGAAAGATTTGGTAAAGCTCCAATTCCTTATCATCCATATATTGGCGGAACTCAGGGTAATCAATCCGGCCATCGCTGTTAGCATCACAGACCTTGAAGAGGTCCTTGGCATACTTGTACTCAGGGGGGATTTGCAGTGCATACAAGCCTGCTTCAATCTGAGCATAGTCCAAGTACCCATTTTTCGCGACATCGAAGTAATTGAATTGGCCTCGGATACGAAGTTCCCTCCCTTCATTGGTTTCACCTGAAGCTAGAAGAACATCATCCATTGACACTGGCACCATTTTCTTAACAGAGTTGTTGCTGTTATTGTCACTGCCCAGACACATTGTTTGTGTTATGCACCTAGATGGTGCACGTTTGTGGGGTTATAAGAGTAAAAATATTGAATTAAAAATCTAACTTTTTTTAGAGTCACAACGAATTCTGCGATACTCTTTGTGGCATTTGAACTTAAAGGCACAAAAGTTTCAAACTTTGAGTTCAGAACTAGGGTACAAGTTTCTGGGGTTATAAGGGTCAAAATCTCGAATTTATAAAACTACAAAAATGTAAATCCACACTTCTTCTTCTACTATCTAGGAACAGAGAAGAGAGAAATCACAAGTTCATTAAACTAAGTAACAGCTGTGCGAGAAAAAGCACAAGAAAACAGAGAAGGGTACCTGAAAATGAGAAATGCCAAACTAGTAACAAAGTTTCAATGTTTTTGCTTCACTTTTTTCTTCTTCTTTTTAATGAACAAAAATAGCCAATGCATTCATTTATATGAGTAGTTAAGAAAAGTGAGAGGGGTAAGAGAAAGAGAAAGCTTTACAATGTCATGAGCATTAATAAACAAAGAACATGAATTTGAGGAACTCTCTAACTCTGCTACTCCAAACTTATAGGAAAGTGTTTTTTTTTGTACAACCAGATTTGATACAAATGAGTGACAAGACATAATCATTATTGAATGTGATTGGGTTATCTAGCTAAGATGAATATGCACCATATATTGTTTATCGTAAAAGACTTGACAAACATTTATGTGTCGTGATGTGATAATGGTGAGGCACGAGTTTTTTATGCTTAAATTGTCTATATGTTTGTTTATAAGGAATTTTGTCCTCTTTTCTTTTCAAAGAACATGTATTATTTGTCTCTGATTTTTAGTCGAAAAAATATATTTAGGTAAAAAAAGTTAATAATTAACTTTTTTTATCAATCATAATTAATAATACATACCCTTGTACAATTTGTTGGTAACAAATGTGTTAGGGAAGTTTGCAACAAGAGGATTTTGATCTTCAGGCTGTTTCAGTCCCTTTGTCAAGCAACAAGCCATAACATTCACCTTGCCATGAGAAAGCAATATTTTGAAAATATTACTAGGGTTTTTTTTGTGTCTTCAAGATTATAACTTATTTAATATGATATGTTATTATTCGTTTAGTCAAAAAAAAGTTGTATAATTGTTTGCTGAATTAAAAATGAAAGGTAGTTATATCTTTTAAAAATGAAGGTTGTAGTTTTTCAAAGGTGGTTAAGAAAAACTGCTTTAAGTAAAAGCTATAAACTCTTCTTATAATTCATGTATTATTTTTGCCTTTTAATTTTCCAGAAAATGACAAATTTTATTCTCAACCCAATATAATATTGTTTGTCCTTGAAAATTATTTAACAAATTTTAAATAGTTATATCTAACTAGTTTTGTCATGAATTTCATCCAATAACAGAGAATTGAAAAATTCCTAAAATGTAAGCTTGGATGTGAAATTAAAAAAAAAAAAAGAAACATATATCCTTCAGTTAAAATTCTGATGCACTTGAACAGATTAAAGATGAATAGACATTTTCTCACTTCTCACTTAATATCATTGTAAAGAAATCTTACCCGATAAAAAATGGCATTGCCAAATCTATTAAGGATCGGTCCAATAAATGCCTTAAAACTAAAGAATTTTAAATATAATTTTTCAATGAAAATTAATATATTTATATTAGAAAATAAAAAATTATTTTCTTGTTTTTAAAAAAATGCAGTTTCCTTTATTTAAAAATATGTACCTTTAATTCACTAACTAATAATAATTTTAGTAGACATGTTAACATTTATCAACAAATCCATCAATCCTTTTTAATATTTGAGATAAGTTTTTCAACCAATACTTTTTTTTAGCATTTATTTATTTAGAAAGTTTTATCATTATCCCTCTCAAGTGTGGCACATGCCAACTAAGTTAGGATTTTCTCCCTTACTTGAAGAGGAAAGTAATTCAAAAATAAAAGAAATAAATATTATAATATAACACTTTTACCATCTAAATCAATGTTGTGAAACCCGAGTCGAACATCAAACCGACAGATGTTCCATATTAGGTTTAATTGGTTTAAACGATTAAACCGTCTGGTCTGACCGGCTGATTTCATACATAATTAATAATTTTTATTTATAAATATATAGTTATATATAAATGTAAAACTTTATATAATTAGTAATTATGTATAATTATATTGAAATAATACATTTTTATCTTTTTTTGGACCGTAGTAAAACAAAATATTAGAACATTGTCCCTTTTTTATTTTATTTTTAAGTAAGCCGTCCGGTTTACTTCCCGGGTTAATCCGGTTTAATCAGGTTTAACACGGTCGGACCGGATTTTCTTCGGTTCAAAGCGGTCCAACTCTCATTCGGTTAAGACGGCAAACCAGAGCCGTCTTCAAGTTCGGTCAGTAGTCAAACCAGTTGAACCGTCAGTTCTGATCCAATTCTAACAACACTTATCTAAATATAATGAGTTAACAATTTTACATAAAAGTAAAAGTAATAAATTCCATTTGGGGGAAAGAGTTTCATTCATGCCACCTACCTGTACACCAAAGGAAATCAATCTTCAAATCTTAACTACAGCAATTTAATGTATAATACTATTTCAAATGACATAATCGATCTTCAATCTTAATTATGGTATACATTTCAATCTTATAGGAAAAAATGTTACTAAATTAACTAAAGATATAACAACACAAAACTAGAAACTAGAATAATGAGCAATTATTTGATACATAAATAAAGGATGTACTCATAATTTTATCTTTAAATTAAAACTTTCCTGAAGTCTTTAATATGAAAAAAAAAATCAACAACTATCACATTTGTTAAACAAATTTTTTTTAATTATATTAATGATAAATAAATAAAATTAACAACCATGCAATTCACATGCTAAAAACTAGTTAACCAATAATTTTGGAAGGCATAATCTATACTACTTAATAAATGGAACACATAAAATTATTACTCATGGAGTATTTTATGTTCCCTATTTAATCTTTTATATCTCCTAATTTTATGTTTATCTATACTAATAATAGTAAACATAAAATAACTATCCATGTAGCATTTTATGGTTCCTTATTTTATTTTTTATAATTTCTAATTTCATGTTTATTTACACGCTAATGTTTATTAAAATTATTCTTTGACTATGATCTTTTATCAATCAAATAACTACCATATAACTTAAAGGCAAGACATAATAGAACTCAAAGTTTTCAAAAGCATACCTTAGATAAGATCAAAACATTCAGCAATAAAGTACATTAGTATCTGCTAAAATTTGATAGTAATAAATAAAGTTAATTAAAATGATACTCCCTAAGTTTTAGCGAAATTATACAAACCACTCCTCAGTTTTCTATATCTACACAAACTTTCCTTAGTTTTTATATTTTCCTTACACTGACCACTCTTGCATAGAAATAATTGTAATCTTTTTAACAGAAAATGTGATAAATGCAATTAAGTTAAACAAAACATGGTATATTGTGAGGAAAAATCCAAATAATATACAAATCAATGTATATTTATTATTTTTGTTACAAAATGCATCAACAATTCTAAATAAATATGTGTTAAATCGCTCTTATACTATATTGTAACGAACCAAAAATAATAATGAGGTATCGACTCATATATTATTTGGATTTGTCTCCACAATATATCATGTTTTGTTTAACTAAATTGCATTTATAACATTTTTTGCTCAAAAAATCACACTTATTTCTCATACAATGGTGATCAATGTAATAAAAGTATAAAATTTAGGGGTTTGTGTAGGTGTAGAAAAGTGGGGGTGGTGATTTCTGTAATTTCGCTAAAACTAAAGGATATCAGTGCAATTTACTCTAATAAATATTTTAAAATAAACATGAAGTACTAATAATTAATACATGAGTTTATTTAATATATATACATACATATATAATATAAAGTATCTTCACATGGTCAATATGAGTTCATTGTTGTTGAGTCTTAAATAATAATATTTCATACCAATTATACATATTTTTATTAAAAATATAAAAACTTTATATTATTGATACAAATATATTAAATACTTAATAGAAGGATTAACAACTCATTTAAACATCTTAGATCATGATAAACATGAATAAATGTCATGTCATTTTCCATTAAATAACCGAAATTTAATTCCAACTTAACGGGTAACTTCTAATATTGCTAAACTCTTGCAATTCGAACAGATTTAACAAACTCTTCTTATATAAGAGATAAGTGAAATTTCAAGTGACAAAAAAACGTGGGAACAAAAATTGAGGAGGATATAATCTATATTATATATAAAGTCAAAATTACAAATAGTTATTATGACATAATTTTTCACATTCCAAAATTATCATTTTGTATTTCCTCCAATAATAACTATCATAAACTTCCAAGTATTAATTTTATTCTTTTTCATAATACATCATTATTTTCCACACATTTTCTTATATTAAATTATTTTTCTTTAAAATAAATGTAACACAAAAATGATATATATTAAAAAAATAAAAAATGCAGGTCGCAGAAATTGCTAATCCTAGTAATAATAAAACAAAAAGTTGGTGATTTTCTTACCTAAAGTTTAGTTCTATGCATTGACGATATACCGACATAAGTGCTTGGACCAACAACGTGGCATGTTTGGAAACCTATTTACTCCTTTTCATGCGGAGTAATTATTTGATACAAGCTACTTTCCTTCAATGTTATGCCATTATTCTTAATATCTTAACTTCCAGGAATTCAAGCTTCCTTTCTAGGTTCATAGGTGCCAAAACCACGAAAAGATAGAGTGATGGGGCACAAAGAAAAATCAAAAGAACGAAAAGAAAAGAGATTGCAAGAGATATCTCTTTTGAGGACCATTCCTTATGCAGATCATCAAAGGTTTGATTATATAATATACACATATATTCTCATGTACTCCTTTGGAATTTTTAACGTTTTCTGTTGTATATTGAAAAATGTTTGGTTTGTACAACATAAAAGCTAAGGCTACATGCTCTAGTAATAGACAAAGGACGTGAACAATTAGTAAATGTATTCTGATCTTTATTTTATCATTTTGTAGTGAAATTATATGAATCTCTTGATACAAAATAGCATTGTTATAAAAGTTGTACCATACCAATTGGTTCAACTAAAAATGGATGAGTTGGTATGTATACTGGTACAATATAAAATTATATTAGTCATGTAATCAAATCAATCAAACCCAATCAAAATTGATTAAAAACAAATTTATCGATCAATTTTCATTTAAATCGTATAAGTCATGTAAGCAGGTTTTATTTAAAATTACAAATTTTGTATGAAAATCACTTAGTCTTTAACAAATGATTTAACTAAAAATAGTTATCATATTCTTTAATAGTTTTTTAACATTAATATTAGTATATATATATATATATATAATTTTGTTATATGTGGTTTAATTAGTAAACTTTGATTGGTTCACTTATACAGTATTAATAGCACCATAAAATAGTTGTTGGACAAATTAGCATAGTTTTATAACTTATGATTGTTGAATGCCTGACTATAAAATTGTTATTAGACCATATTCATTTTTCTATATATGGTTTTGATATAGGATTCATATTTTTAACATGTATTCATAACATAGGTGGTGGTCTAAGGAAACAATAGCTGTGGTTACTGGTGGAAACAGAGGAATTGGGTTTGAGATTTCAAGACAACTTGCTGATCATGGAGTAACTGTTATAGTAACATCAAGAGATGCAAGTGTTGGTGTTGAATCAATTAAGGTCTTACAAGAAGGTGGTATGGAACATGTGGCTTGTCATCAACTTGATATATTAGAACCTTCATCTATCAATCAATTCTCTGAGTGGTTGAAGGAAAATTATGGTGGTTTAGATATTCTGGTCAGTTTCTAATACATTACTACTTCCTTATAATCTTACTGCAATTGAATTAGTGACTGTTTTGGAATGTACATGGAGGGTATCATCCCAAAAAGTGTATTATTTCATGTGTCATATGTTTGTGATTGATTAAAAAATATATTTAAGTTAAAATTTTAATAATTATATATTTTTCTGATCAATCATAAATGGTGACACGTAGAGTGACATACTTTTTAGGACAGAACTTATCATCTATCCTATAACTATAACTATAACTATAACTATAACATCTTTTCCCTCATAACGTCTAGTTTGTCTTTTTCAAATTTCCAACCTCAAATGTGTGCAATAAAGAACTTTGCGATTTTAATTTAAAGTGGGTAGATACTCCAAAAAAAATTGTTGTTTGGTCATTTTTTATATGCAATGAAAATTTATTTAAGGAATAGAAGGATGCACCAAACTATATATACCAATTATAGTTCAGCATAAACTAGCAGAGTTATAGTTCATACATTAGTCCTTGTGAATTTTGATAATTTTTAATTAGACTCTTATAATTGAAAAACTATAATTTGCTCTCTTTTAAAAGTGGTTTCAGCAAGTCCTATCTAAAGATAGAGACTCAAGGATAATTGAATGACACACACTAATATTCTAAAGTATGTCTCGGACTAATGATAACGAAGAATGAAAAATAGAGAAAATAATGAATATTTAATTTTTTCAATTAACGTAACTTATTTTTATTTGTTTGAGACATACTTTCGAACAACAAATTTTTATCCATTTTGAATAGTATTTAGATCTACTCATAATTTTTGAACTACAACAACCTACTTACAAATTATTAAAAGGTAAAGGGAGTAGGAAAACAATTTAACCATGCTCTAATCATATGATTTATCTGCAGGTGAATAACGCTGGTGTTAATTTCAATCATGGGTCTCATAACTCAGTTGAAAATGCTAGTAATGTTATTGAAACAAATTATTTTGGCACTAAGAGTATGACAGAAGCTATGATTCCATTGATGAAACCATCCTCTCATGGGGGTCGTATTGTAAATGTGAGCTCACGTTTAGGTCGACTAAATGGCAAACGAAATGTAAGTACATATTCTTATGTTAGTTTCTTTCCATATTTGAGTAAACACACACCCTTGTCGGGGTCATATAATAATTTCTTTTTTCTTATTGGGATACACTAAACTTTTTTATTTGCATAATTTGGAATGTATTTATGCATAATATCTTTGATCCATGTATTTTTTTAAGATGAGACTTTCCACTATATTTTGTTTTTCAAATCTTGCTCAACATGATATACATTAACATGAATGATATACATTTTTACCAGTTTGGTTAATTAGTTGTGTCATCTACTTAGTCACATAAGCACAAGGGATTAGTTTTTAGGTCTAAATATGTTTTTATCCCTACAACTTTACCTAATTTGGTTGTAGCCTTTATGGGGTTTTAGTCTTTATATATCCAAACATTTTAGTTTTAATTCTTAATGATAATGTGATTAATACCCACATATGACAAACATGTTTCATACTAATCGATGCAGTGACTAAATTGTAATACTGACATCATTCAGAGAAATTAAAACCAAAATAATCAACGAAAACTAAAAAGATAGGAATTATAGTCAAAATTGTTTATGTACATAAACTAAAAACATTTTTAATTCTTTGTTTTTAAGGGTTACTCTCTAGCTATATATATATATATATATATAAATTTAAATTCTCACTTCTTATTTTATCTCAAGTTTCTTTGCGGCTCTTTGACATGTTTCCCAATTACAAATTTGCATGATTTTTCTTCTGGAAAAATAAATTTGAAGAATCCATAAAATCCCCATGCAGTGGTTTTTGGCATTCTCAAATCTCTAGTGATGACTTCATACAATTTTGTTCCCATGTGTGATTTATTATAAAATGTTTTAATAGCTGCTTTGAGATTCCAATAGAAATTATAAGTTGCTGGATTAACAGAGAATAGAAAATGAAGCATTGAGGGAGCAACTAAGTGATGCAGAATCACTTTCAGAAGAAGTGATTGATGGAGCTGTATCAACTTTTCTACAACAAGTAGAAGATGGAACATGGGTATCAGGAGGGTGGCCTCAAACATTTACTGATTACTCAGTATCAAAACTTGTAGTGAATGCTTATACAAGGTTTATGGCAAAGAAACTTTCTGAAAGACCAGAAGATGAAAAGATTTATATTAACTGTTATTGCCCTGGTTGGGTGAAAACTGCTCTTACAGGTTATGCAGGAAGTGTCACAGTTGAGGAAGGGGCTGATACTGGTGTATGGCTTGCTCTTTTACCTGATCAAGCAATTACAGGGAAGTTTTTTGCAGAGAGAAGAGAGATTAAATTTTAAGTGTAGTTGGGGTTTGAAGAAATGAGTTGTTGCCAAGTTAACAAACTGCAAAGGAAAAGAAGTTTAGAAGTCTCTAGTAACTTAGGTTTGTGTTAAAGAAGACTAAGTCCCTACGTATATCTCAAATTTTGTCTTTCATTTAAGAAAATAAGTTATTTCAATTAAAAATTTAAATATTTATTATTATTATTGTTGTTTTTGTTTCATTTTCATTAGATATATAAGATTTGTGACATAATTTACGACAAAATTTCTTTATTCTTGTGTTGAGGGCTAGTAACATATTTTGGTCCGATGAATTTAAGAAAATGAATGGTTGAGATTAAAAGTAACTAATGTAACTTAACTCGAGTGTAAACTGATTCATCATCTATATAATTTGGAGCCCCAATCTCAAAAGGAAAAAATAACATAGACGTGAGAACATGTAAGATGTAAATGTGTGTTTTACAGTTTATAATTTTTTATTAAAAAATAATTTAAAATTTGCACTGTTAACTTATTTTTAGGGACATATGTCATCATTTTTATCCAATTAAACTTTGAATCACTCAATTGGGTATGGTTTCATGTAAGTTAAGTTGGTTATAAGTTATAACTATTAAATGGAGTTCATTTTAACCCACACATAAAACTTTGAATCCCACACAAGTATGTCTTATATGGGTGGCAATATAGGTCTGCCTGATCCATCTTTAGCCCACCAAAATATATGTTGTCCAGCCTGACCCTTATTGCTAAAATGACTCAAAATGTTTGTCCAACCCATATTTGGTAAGGCTGACTGGCCGGCGGGCTGACCCGTTTTTTCTTCAAAACAAACATTTATAATCAACTGTTCACCAACAATGCATTGATCTAGTGGTGTAAGACTTTACTAGATCCTCAAGGTCAATGGTTCGATTCCTCGGAGTGACACTTGTTGGGAGGGGCAACTACGAAACCCGAAAAAGATTAATTTCTTATCCAAAAAGGTGAGGGGATACCCTTGGTAGTACAAAAAAATCACAATTTCAAAAATAAATAATCATCACGCCTCATAAATGTTTTTCAAAACAAAAAATCACAAATCAAACTCCACGATAACATAACGTCTTATTTTAAAACTTGTAAGTTCTAAATAGCAAGCTAGCATAGTCTTAAACTTTTAGACTGTTAGTTCATAATAAAGTCTCTAACTCCTAAGTTTTAAACATTAGATGCTCGGTTGGAAAAGATGCATCCCCTTTTCTATTACTACAACCATCGACGTCTTTCAAATTTTTTTCTTCTTCATCATCTACATTATCATTAGTAATGATGTAAAAACCGTACCGTACCGGCTGGTTCAACCGAAAAACTGGTGAACCGGTCTCTTAACCGGTACAGTACAGACGTTGAACCAGCCAAGTATCAAAATCGGTGAACCGGCCGGTATTTGACTAAACCGTCCGGTTTATACAAATATTTTTTTTTTGAAAAAAAACTTAAAAACTTAAAAACTCATTACAATGTGACCCATCTTTCCAACCATTCTTCAACACTTCAAGGCACATGCTTCCAAGGTATACTTAGATTCACCTTTTTGTTTCTAACATTCGTGTGTAATCTCAATGACATTTGTGTAATCTTGGAGTACTGTCTGAAGATAAGATTTGGTACAAAAATATAATATCAATATGAGACAACTTTGACTCATTGGTGTTAAATGTTAAAACTCCAAATTTATTTCTTTTGCAGAGTGACTTGTGAACTTGTGTCATTTATTTATATTTTGCGGTTGTTAAGTGATATTTGGATTGATATATGTTTTGTAATTTAAACTTTGTATTTGTTAGACTTAAAATTGTTTGTTTATGTGAATTTTGATTAGATTATGAATATGAATTATAAATTTGAATATCTACCTATTTGGAATTTTTTGTTATAGGTTTATATAAATATAAGTAGGTATGTCCGGTTTAACCGACATGCGATTTAATTACTGAACCACCGATTGAACCACTGTAACATTATACAAGTACCCTGACCGGTTTGATAACCGGTACGGTTTTAACAACACTGATCATTAGAACAAATAAATGATAATTACATTCTTGTTTATGAGTTGATGAAATTTTTATAGGCACATTCTTGTTGGTGAAATTTGATGTATTTAAATGATAATTACATTCTTGATCCTTGGTTTCATAACAAAATGAAAATTATTAAAACAAATAATTTGATATTGCTTGCCATGAAGAGGTACCATTAGATGTGGCAATATGGGCCAACCCGGCCCGCCCCGACCTGCCGTTGGCCTGCCAAAATATGGGTTGGTCCAGCCCGGCCTTTATTGCTAAAAAAGCTCAAATCACCAGCCCAACCTACTAAAAATGGCAGGCCACACGGGATGGCCTATTGGACCAAGCCCATATTGCCATCCCTAATGTCTTGTAATGAGTAGAGATGATTACATATGACATAAATAAAGTTTTAAGGATTAAGAATTTTATTTTTTTAATTAAATAATTTAAGATACATTTGAGAAGTATGTGGTTCCAATTCTAAACACTTTATCCCGCACTTTTATAGAAAAGAAATAAAAACTACCATTAATGCTTCATTTGGTTATGTGAGAAAGAAAATAAAAAAAGAGAAAAAGATAAGATATATAATAAATCTTTATATTGTTTGGTTTTAGAGAAAAAGAAAAGAAAGAGAATAAAAAGATATCTCGAAATCATCTCTTCCACTATCTCTCTCACCCCTAGAATCTAATTCTTGTTTAATATTGTATCATCCAGGAATGAAATATAAAGTTGAAAATGATATTTTTTTTTAGTATTTATAATTTTTTAATTAAAAAATAAATAAAAATTTGAACCCTTGAAAATATTGTGTTGTCATATGTTAATATCTCTCAATAGTATTGGAGATGAGCTAAAAGTTCGACCTCTACTCCACTATCTCTTCGCAAGTGAATAGAAAGAAAATCTATTGGCCTCACTATATTTTTTTCTCTAACTTCCCACACTCCCCTCTAAACCAAATGGGAGAAAACGATAACTTCTCTCCCCTCATTCTCTTTCTCCCCTCTTTCTATTCTAACAAACAAAGCCTTAATAAATTTGTTAGGTGAGTGGTTAAAATGAATTTCACAATGATTACTTTGCGAGTTGAATGAAAGAATAGAAAGTAAAACTTTAAAATCATTTGTTAGGATGATTATTCTACTTTTGTATAGAATTAGCTAAAATTACAGAAAAGAACTAGAATTTGCTAGGAGAATAGTTACTGAAATTCCTCATACTCATTCATCATTCATGAGTCCTTAATAAATCAAAAGTTCAGAAATGATAAATAATTTGGACCTTATATCTGGTCACATCTTACAATAACAATAATTGAAAAAAGGGTAAGTAATGCAAGATATTTTGGAGGTTTTAATCCTCTACATAATCTTTCATCCAGGAAGGCTTTTATGCACCTCTTTTAGGCCTTCCTAATTTATGGCCTGTACTATTGCCCACCTCATCAAGAAAAACATTATTCTCAAGGTTTGAGGAATGGGCTCTCGAAGAAGAGCATCCCATTTTATGACTGTCCAGAATTGCCTTCCTTTCAGCTATGTGTTGTGCATACTACATGACTTGGGCGGGATAAGGAATTATCTATGCGAGATTTTGGCAATTTGGAAAGTGGTACAACCCATGTGGATAGTCTAGAACTTGCCAAAGTTTTGTTCTTGAATGAATCATGTGGTGTAGAGAGATCCCATGTGGGAACCGTGTCTCTAGCACATGGGGAACCAGTTTCAATAATTGCAGGCCTAAGACTGGGTGTAGAGCATAAATCTTGCGTTCCTTGTTTCAGCTGCTCCAGATGATCCAACAACAATGGAGGTGAGTGCAAAAAAGGTGTTGACTCATGCTGTCTAGTTAGAGATGCTAACGACTCTTTTGGTGGATCATTGGATTGTCTCTTATTTTTATTTGTATCATAAAAAATAGACAGTTCAACAACTATTATAGGTGGGTCCACAAAGTTAAGTGGAGAAATAGGAGTTATTAGGGTCTGTTGAACACATTTACCCTTATTTTCCTTTATTGGGAGTGTCGTATTCTCTCTTTGCTTAGGACTTGTCTCTAGGCCATCTTATCTCATATCTTTTGTTCTAACAACATCATGGGACTGTTTGGAAAGACAACCCACAATCACCCAAATGACAGAGTGTCTATGAGATAAAGGTAAATGAGTTATGAAATCCGTACAAATATCATCACGCACATGTTGAGGAATTTGTAACAGTTTTAATAAACCATTCTGTTTTGTAGAGATATATTTGTTATATTGACAAATAATGCATCTCCGTATAAAGTCTGTGGTGCCTTTATAGATTCTCGGCCAATAACAGAAGGCGTCTAAGCGAACCAAGGTGGGTTTGAGGCCTGAATGACCCGGACTGGGTATTGAATGATATTCTGTAATGAAGGCTTCTCGAAGACCATAATATCAGGTATAAAAATATGTTGCTCATAAAACACTAGTCCATTTGAAAAACAAATTTTTGATTCATTTTCTCATCTGATTTTGCCTTATGAATGAGTTGCAAATCTTATGGAGTTTGTCGAAGTTGATTTAGAACCGAAGGCATTAGCGAGGATATTGATGAAAAGACAACATTATCCTCACCTTGACACCGAGACAAGGCATCATCCACTCGATTAGAGGTGCGAGTTCTATATTTGATTTCATATTGAAACTCAATAAATTTTGTTGCCAACTTTTGTTGTTCTGGTGTGTAGAGTGCTTGTATCATAAGATGTTTTAAGCTTTGTTGATCGGTTAAAATGCAAAATTTTCTGGTGATCAGATATTGACGCTATTTTTTGACTACCTCTATCACAATAAACATTTCTCGGACATAGGTGGAAGCGTGCTGCAAGCGTGAGGATATTTTTCCGCTGAAAAAGGCCAGAGGGTGACCGTTCTGGAACAACATAGCACCAATGGCAATAGCGGATGCCTCAGTCTCTACTTCAATTGATTGAGAAAATTTTGGAAGGCACAAAACTGGAGTGTTTATTATTGTTGTTTTTAAGTTTGTAAAGGCCAACCAAGTCTCTAGACCTATGTAAAATTATGTTGTTTGTGTAATATAGTGAGAAGAGCGACGAGTGTGACTAACTTTTAACAAAATTATGGTAAACATTAGTGAAACCTAAAAATCCCCTGAGTGTCGTGAGTGAATGTGGCTATGGCCAGTCTAGCATAACTTGAATTTTATCGGGGTTTGACTGGACCCCACCAACTGTTATAATGTGTCCCAAATAACTCACTAATGCAACTCCAAAAATGCACTTGAGCAACTTGGCATAAAAATGACTAGAACCCAATAGATCTAACACAATATGTAAATAGTGTAAATGAGATTCCAAGATTGAACTATAGACGAGTATATCATAAAAAAAACTAAGACAAATTGCCGCAAGTATGGCCGCAACAAATCATTCATAGCCGCTTGAAACGTGGTTGTGGCATTTGTGAGCCCAATCGACATGACCAGAATCTCTTAATGCCCATCAAACGTGTGAAAGATTGTCTTATGAGTGTCCGAAGGGCGCACTCTGATTTGATGATAGCCAAAGCATAAATCAATCTTAGAAAAAATTGTAGCATTCTCTTATTCACCCAATTACTCGTCATAGTGGGAATAGGAAAATCTATGGAATAGTGATTGAGTTAAGGGCACAATAATCCATACAAAATCTCTAGGTCCCATATTTCTTTCTTACTAATAAAACTAGGGAGGAAAAGGGGTTGGTGCTTGGGATAACAATCCCAGCTTGTAACATCTCATAAAACATAGAGGTCATAATCTCTTTTTGTGAATGGGGATACCGATATAGTTTGATGTACACTAGTGTAGAGTTGGGAATAAGGGAAATGGAATGATCATGGTATCTAGGAGGGGGTAGTATAGAGGGTGTAGAGAAAACGAAGTCCTAAGTATGGAGTAGTGTTTGTATTTGTGAGTGGGTAGTGTGGATAGAGTCAGGTGGGTCTAGTGGAAGGATGGAAATGACATGATAAATGGTTATGATGTTTGTTTGAAAAAGTCTAGTGAGTTGATGAAGGGTGGATGGTTGGAGGTTATAGGATCATTTCCCAGTAAAGGTGATAGTAGAGTTGCCAATAAGGAACTCCATAGATAGTATAGAGAAATCCGAAATAATTGGCCTAAGAGTCCAAAGTCATTCAATTCTCAAAATGACGTCAACACCTTTAATGGGAAGTAAATAAAATAAAATGATAAACTCCTGATTTTGCAAAGTAATAGGGTGTCATTGCATAGGCCACTATAGTAGATGTGCGTTCCATTACCAACCATGACCGGAAAATTAGTGCGAGCTACTAATGTCTACCAAAATGTTAACTTGGTGTCCCCGAATTGAACATACAAATTTCAAAATTTTCGGGGATAGTTGACCACCCGAGGCCTCGTTAGAAATATGGCAAAGAAGTATATCCTCAAAACAAGGATCAGTGGGTGATGAGGCCTGATTCATTTCAGGGTCATCCATAGACTATGGGGGTGTTTCCCAAATCTGGGAAGAATCATCCTCCAATAACAATAAGAATTTTTTCAGTTGATAGCGGTGGCATAGGTGAAACTTTTCATCATAATTGTAACAAAGACCCTGAGCACGTCATTTCTACATTTGTATAATGGATAGATGAAGAATGGGGAGGGAAGAGGGATCAGTTGTGGCAGATGGATGGGAAACTGGTGTAGCTAGGTTGGGAAAATTGTGTGGGTTGGTTGTGTGTGAGAATTTTTTAGATCTGGGGTACACACGACCAGCATCAAGGAACTTTGCTGCCACCAATTTAGCTAAACCCAAGGCCTCGAATATGGATTTAGGGCATAAAATGGCCAACTCCCTTCTAATTTCAGTAAAGTCTCAAAAGAAAACAGTTAAGAATTACCTTTGGGGACAAATCCCAATTTATGTTACATAGCTTTTCAATTTGTGCTGATAATATGCCATCGTCCCCATTTGTTTGAGTTTAAATAATTCAACCTAGTGATTGGTGTAGGTGGATAGCCCAAAACAGGTCTCCAAGTCCCTAGTAGAGGAATGCCAATCAGATAGTTGAGAGTTTGAAACATCCATTGAGACCGATTAAGTGTTTCCCCTTGCATGTAAAAGGAAATCATGGGAATGCGTTCGTCAGGTGGTACCATATATAGTTGAAAAAACTGTTCTGCCTGAAAAATTCAGTTAGAAGGTTTAGAACCATCAAAGGGAATAAACTATAGTTTAGGTCGTCGAGATTGTTGGGAGGGATGAGGTTGATGGGGTAGGTTTGGGAAAGTGGGTTGTGGGTAGGGTGGTGGTGACGTGTTGGAAGGGTCCGGTGTAGGAAGGTAAGTGAAAGGAATGTTTGGATGGGGTTGGTTGGGAGTGTTGTGGATTAAATGGGAGGAAGATGTTTGGAAATGAGAGCCATATGGTGGATTTGAGGGAATAGGAGGGAAGATTCTAAGTTGAGTAAGTTTATCGGTAATGGTGTGTAGGATAATAGTGATGGCAACATGTCTTGCATCTTGTTGGTCTTGATTTTCCTTTAATTGATCAAGGAGTAGTTTGGTGATGGAGTCATTTGGTTCTTTGTGAATGATTTTGGGAGGCATTTGAGAAAGAATGAAAGCGCCAAAATGTTAGGATGATTATGCTACTTTTGTATAGAATTAGCTAAAATTGCAGAGAAGAACTACAATTTGCAAGGAGAATAGTTACTGAAATTTCTCATACTCATTCATCATTCATGAGTCCTTATAAAGTAAAAGTTCAGAAATGATAAATGATATGGACCGTACATATGGTCAGATCTTATAATAACAATAACTGAAAAAAGATAAGTAATACAAGATATTCTAGAGGTTTTAATTAGGGATGTCAATATGAGCATTGCATGTGGGCCCGCCCGTATTGCCCGCAAAAAAATGCGGGTAGGGCATGGTATTTTTGCCTGTTAGCCCATATTGTCCGGCCCGTTTGCCCGCTTTATTAGCGAGCATTTTAAACGGGCTCCGTGGGCTGCCCGTCGGCATTACATTCTACACTTTAAAATTTTAATTTTGGCCCAATGGCCCAAACTCCTTTAATTATTGCATATTTACATTTGCAATTTGCAATTTTTTTTACATTTGCCACAGCCACAGTGAGTCACAGAGTCAGTGACCGTGTTCTACACATTTGCAAATTGCAATTTCTTTTACTTCTAGTCTTCTACATCAAATCATCTATTCACTCTTTCATCTTCAATTCTTCCTTCACTCACCAATTCTTTCTTCACTTCTTCTTCTTCCTTCAACTCTCATTCTCCAGAATCTCCACCATGACAACCAGATCCCACGACCATAATGAGGATAAACCACCAACTACCCACAATAATGGCAACTGTGATCTCATCCAAAGAAGACAACGGTCACGACCATCACAACAAGTGGATTCAGGTTTGATTTTCCCCAATTCAATTTCCCTAATTTAGTTTTTCCCAAATCAATTTTACCCTAATTTAATTCCCCCCAAATTAATGTTTTTTCTTCAATTTATGCTTGAAGTGTTCTCTGAATCTTTGTCGCTTTCTTCTATTAAATAGTATGAACATTACATCAAACCACTTGTATTTTATGTTCTCTGAATCTTTGTTTCATTTTTACTATAGCATTGAGACAGTTTTACTTACTTTTGTTTTATGTTCTCTGAACATTACAAAGCGTTGCAAAGACTGGTGTGATTTTTTGGCAAGTGAAGGACACAAAACGTATGACTATGCTAAAATGCTAAGATTTTGTCTCCTATGGTGAGCTTTGACGATAATCAAAGGAGGAAAAATTCACTTTTTAGTCACTGTTCTGTTCATGAGCATCTAAAATCATGAGATCTAAATAAGCAAAGTCACTTAGCCAAATTCCAGCTTCAAACTGTTACGACATTTTTTAATTTTAAAAATGTATGGTTTTAAACTTATCGTTGATATATCTAGTTACTCTAACTGTTACAACTTAGTTGTTCATGTGGTAGCAATTATTGACTTGTTGTTGACTTATTGTAGCAGATATTGTTGTGCCTGAAACAACTCAAACAAGTGACCCTAATGATGTGAATGCTATTGATAATGATGTACATCCTACTTCTAATGCTAGTACAAGTAAAAAAAGGGTCAAGAGCAACAAGAGCTAAATGTTGGAATTTCTTCACAATTTTAGAAGAGTTGTCTGATGGGGTTAAGAGGGTTGAGTGCAATGCTTGTAATGCACAATACAAAGCTGGTGGGAATAAATATGGGACACATTCTATGACTCGTCACTTAGATGATTGTCCAAAAACTAAGTTTGAAGATGTGGGTCAAATGATGATAGATGGACAAGGAAAATTAAAGTCTCACACTATAGACCAATTGGTATCCCGTGACATGTGTGCTACTGTAATAATTGAGCATGATTTTCCATTCAAATTCGTTGAGTATAGAAAGATTAGAGCTTGGTTGAAGTACTTGAAGTCTTGAATCCAGTTTATGCTCATATTAGTAGAAATACTGCAAAGACGGATGTATTAAAAGTTTACAAGCGTGAGAAGGAGAAGCTTCGACAGACATTGGCTAGCATTCCTAATAGGATATGCTTAACTTCTGATATGTGGACAACTTGTACGACCGAGGGCTATTTATGTTTGACTGCTCACTATGTTGACTTAGATTGGAAGTCTATTCTATTAACAATATAATAAAAAAAACTCTCTCATGCCACATGTCACTTTCTCCTTCCCTCATGCCACATGTCACTTTCTCCTTACATTTTTTCCTTCATGTCACATGTCACCTCCTTCTCACATATTTTTCTTCCTACTTTTTATATATTATATATTTTATATGCTAATAATAATTTAATATTAATTAGTGATTGGTTCATGTCGCTACCCCACTAAAATTGAGTGTTTACAACATCCATGTTTTGTTATGTTAAAAAGTAATAGTCATTGAACATTAGATGAAATTGAAATCATTTTTCACATTCAAATTATTTCTTTACATTAATCTATCTATATAATTTAATGTTTACCATTAATCTAAGAATAATTGTACTTTTTCACCTCATCAAAGTTTTT
>NC_032022.1:8432171-8449613 GCF_001865875.1 Lupinus angustifolius | reverse complement strand
GGGTACACTACTAGTTAAATAGTAAAATTCTCAACTTCTGCCACATGCCTCCTCCTCATACTGGCTTTGAAATGTGTGCAATTATATTACGGTTTTTGAAAGAGTGGAAAATTGATAAGAAGATTTTCTCTCTAACTTTGGATAATGCTAGTGCAAATGACACATTGGTGGGAATATTGAGGAATAAACTTGTTGAGGATGATAATGGGTTGGTGGCTGGTGGAAAGTTTTTTCATGTGCGTTGTTCTGCACATATTCTGAATTTGATTGTCCAAGATGTTTTAAAAGTTGCTGGTGAAGCCTTGCATAAAATTAGAGAAAGTGTCAAATATGTGAAAGGTTCAGAAACAAGAAAGATAGCCTTCAAAAAATGTATTGCAGAGTCGAGTGGTCTTATTGACACTTCCGTTGAGTTGAAACTCGATATGCCTATAAGATGGAATTCAACTTATATATTACTTGAAAGTGCTCTCAAATAAAAACGCGCTTTTAGTACTTTTCCAATGTATGATTCTAATTACCGATATTGTCTTTCGGAAGAAGAGTGGACAAGGGCACAACGAATTTGTGATTTCTTGTGTCCAACTTGTAGCACATGTGAAGTCAAATAATTTGTGATTTCTTGTGATTCTAATTACTGATGAAAAAGTAGCACATGTAAAGTCAAACTTATACATGCTTTTTGAGAAGTATGCTGCAGCTACTACAAGCAACAATCAATCTAACTCGAATGTGCAAACCAATCTTACAAGTGGCCCACTTCCAAAAACATCAAGGAGTACAAGTTCAACCAAAAGAGGCATGTTTGATGTAAGTTTAATTTGTTTACTGCGATTTAGATTTATTCGTTATTACTTGTTTCTACTTTTCATGGTTTATTTTAGTAAATGTTTTCTATTGTCTGATTTTTATGCTAGGAATTAAAAAAACATAATATGATTCTTATAAGTCAAGTTGGGAAGTCTCAACTAGATGTCTACTTAGATGAACCAATCAAAGAGTTGCATGAAGAATTAGATGTCTTGAAATGGTGGAAGGGTAAAGTTACTCGTTTTCCTGATTTATCATTATTGGCTCGTGACTTGCTAAGCATTTCTATTACTACTGTTGCATCTGAATCTGCGTTTAGCATTGGTGCACATGTCCTTAACAAATATAAGAGTCGTCTTTTGCCAAAAAAATATACAAGCTTTGATTTGTACTCGCAATTGGTTGCATGATTTTGCTAACAATGGTAAGTTGGTAACTTGTTTAATGCAACCTAACCTAAATTTCGATTATTTCTTCTTATAATTGTTCAATGTGAGTTTAACTATTTCATTCTTCTAATTTTGTTCCTATATGTAGATGAAGATGATGATGAATCTAATGATATTAGGAATGGAACAACTTCAAGGATGGTTGATTGAAGATGATCAAATGATGATTGAAGATTTTAATAGTAGCTAATCCAAGACTTTATTACTGTTTGGTTATTTTATAATTATTATTGCAGACTTGTTAGAGAGAATTATTATCTAATATGGTTAGAGAGACATGTTTTGAATTATTATTATAGAGACTTTTAATTATTATGTAATGTGGTTATGTAAAATCTATTGATTTACTGCCTAATGTAGTGCATAGGAAATTTAAATTGACATTTGATAACTTAGCATTCATCATTGTTGTTTTTTTAATGTAAACAGGAAAATGCCTGCGAACCGCTCGTTAGTCCGTTTTAAAACGGGCAAGGCATGACTTTTCGTCCGTTAACCAATTGTGGGCATGCCCTTCCCGCTTAAATTATTGCGGGCATTTGCCGGCGCGGGCTAAACGGGCCGGGCGGCCCATTTTGCCATGCCTAGTTTTAATTATTTATATAGTCTTTCATTCAAGAAGGCTTTTGTGCACCTCTTTTGAGCTTTCCTAGTTTCTGGCTCGTAACATTATCATCTTTCAAAAACTCAACTCGTAAATTAATATAAAAATTAAGGGGAAATGGATCACCATGAGCACCAAGGAATTGGTGGAAGGATGAACGAATATGATCCAGTAGTGAATGGGGCCAGATAAACAATAAAAAAAACTAACTTTAATGACTTTTGCATGTGTGCATTTTTTACCAAACAATCTCCAACCTCATTCAATCATTCCTTATCTCCCCTTCTTCTGATTACAGCAAACTAAACCAACAATGTCAACGCCACAAAAACCTCTCTCTCTTCTCACCACCATCTTCTTCCTCCTCCTCCTCTCTCCTTCAATCTCAACAAACCCTCCAACTCCATCTCCCTGGCCCCACCAATTCCACGCACTGCTCTTCATGAACAGAACCAACACTCTTCAAAAACTCGACTTATGGTACGATTGGCCTAACGGTCGCAACTTCAACATCATCCAAGACCAGCTAAACGGTGTCGTTAAATATGATCTTGAATGGAACAATGGAACCTCTTTCATTTACACGCTTGATCCATATAAGAAAGAGTGTGAGGTTGTGCATGTTGAAGTGGGTATTCTTCGACCTGATTGGTTGGAAGGTGGGAATTATTTGGGTCAGGAGCGGGTTGATAATTTCTTGTGTAATGTTTGGGAAAAAGTTGATTTTATTTGGTACTATGAGGATGTTGTAACGAAAAGACCTGTTAAGTGGATCTTCTATACTGGTACTGTTACTCTATATATGCCATCATTACTATTATTCATGTTTCTGTTTTTAAATGCATTTTATATGTTTTGAAGTTTGTAATTAGGTTGTTTTAACATGATACAAGAAGAATGCTACTAACATGGTTTTTATCATAGTTATCAGGTATGCGATGTGAGTATTTTACTTGTTATGTAGTTCATCACTTTTTACGTTAGACCTTCTGACGAATCCAGTATGTGATACAATGTAGGGTGAATTTGAGTAAGTGAGAGAATTGTGTAAATGTGGTCAGACAATCTTTCGGATGAACCTGATACGTGGTATGCATGGAATGAATTCAGTGAGCCGTAGGATAAAAGAGAGAGTTGTTGTGTACTAACATGGTCTTTATCATAGTTACCTGACACGCAATGTGAGGACTAAGGACTTTACTTGTTATGTAGTTCATCACTTTTTACATTAATTTTATTAGACCTTGTTTCTGACAAATCCAACTGTGGGGTGAATTTAGGTAAGTAAGAGAATTGTGTAATTGTGGTTTTTACAAATTAGACATTCTTTCAGACAAACCTGATATGTGGTAGGATGTTTTCAGTAAGCTGATATGTACTAAAAGAAAAGACAGAATTGTGTAAATGGTTTTTACAACAATTCTTGGGTGTTCCTGGGAAACTCACTAGAGTGGAGTTGTCTGATTTAGTGGCTTATTGTCACTCTGGATGGTGATTATGTGACTAGTATTTACGTAAATGGATGGAAAATGTGGAAAACGAAATAACTACAGAATATCTTACCTGTGTAACAAGTTGGAATTATTTAACAACTATGTTCATAGAAGCAATAACCATAAATGGACCGAACAATTGGGAAATATTCAATTATCTTTCCCATATAAAATCCATTTAGTATGAGAAAGTGCTGCAAAGAGTGAGTTGTTAGTCTAACTTATAATTTAATATATAGTTGGCAAACAATGGTTTTCACAACAAGACTTTCTTGCTTGATTTTTATTTCTCCCAAGTTATGGTGAGTAGTGCTGCACATAGACTCACACACTAAACCAAAAAATATTAGAATGCTTCTCAACAAGTAGTAAATGCAATGCTGGGAGAACAGAACATGAATGAACTAGGAAGATCTTTATCACTATTAATCTAAGTTTGTTAATTTAAGATTTCGATGAATGTGTTTAAAATCAATGGTACAAATTTCTGGAAACATCGAATTACTTTACTCCTAGAACATGCAATAATTTCTTTAGATTGTTTTACATTTGTGTAGTTTTTATTTATAACATGACTATTACATATAGCTTCTCCTCAATTTCTATATGCCTACACTCTAATTTTACCACATATCTCATGATGTGAGACATCAAATATGTGCATAAAGTATTTTCTAATCATGGTTTGAGACAACAAAAAAATACTCATGTCAGTACACAACCTACCAAAGGTATTATAGATAAAACTCAATCTACAAGCTGGGGTTTTAAAGTGTACAAAATATAATACAAACATGTTACTTCTTACCTATTGGCCTGGATCTTTATATGTTGTTACTGAAACTATTTTCCGATTTTAATTCGCCGCTGATTTGGTCGATGCAGGATATACAGCTCATGTGATGACATTTGAGGTCGGAGCAGTGCTTGATGATCCAAATTGGCAGGCTCCTTTGTACTGTTTTAGTGAGGCTGAAAAGGAAAGAGTTAGTCCCATATTAGAACCCACGATGAAAGGTGGTTCTTTTAGCAGGTTGATGAGAGGGATAGACCATGCTGCAGATGATATGTGATTGTGAAATGGTGGCATATGAACTGTATATTTTGCAATTGCAATCTGTGTCTGATTTGGGATATCTAATATTTGTCAAGTTCAGCCAAATATTTATTTGAATTTGCCATCAGAATATTGTTGGATGCAGGAATATAACTGAGGTAACCATTGTTTTCATCCAAGCAGATATATGAAATTTAATTTGTCAGTATAATAGATTAAATCAAGAATGAATATACTATCACATGTTCACTTAACACAAATACTCATTTGAAAGAAATTTTTTCTTTAACAAGGACCATGATAGAGGTTTAGACAGAAGTTGATATGGCATTACTTGTTAGTGTTATCACTCATTGGAAGTTAACATGACATATACTGGGTTTCACACAAACACAGAGTAACTTGAATAAAAGGAAAGAGGAAAAAGAAGTTGAGTGAATGGGATTCACAATTTATGAGGTTGCAGTATAACTCATTTGTCTTTTATTTTTAACTTACAAAAAACACAACCCATTTGTTATTAACCTATTTCTTTTCTATTGTATAATATCAAATGAGGGGAGTGATAACTTGGTCACTTTCTCTTTTTTCTTCTCTATTATTTTTCTTTCTTCCTTTCATAGTACTAGGAAAAAAAACCCACAGAATTAGTTTAATATCTCATAGAACTAGAAGACCAATTGTGATGTGGAATACTATTCGAAGAAAAAATACTCAAAAAATGACTTTCAAGTTATTGTGGAAGTGTTAAAGAGCTTCCTGAATCAGAAAGTAGAAATTCAACCTCACAGTAAATTCCTTATTTTGTTTTCCTTCTAGGAAAGGAAAACAGCAATGGCCACTGCAATAAAGGTATAAAACTCATTCCCTTACTCATTATTAATTATAATGATTATCAATTGATTAATTATATAATTGGTATCATTCACCCAACTTAGGTGTTGCATGTGTACGCAAGAACTTCTGTTAGTTTGTTGGTTTTTAGTTGTTACCCATGATACTAAATCTTTTGTCTGTCTAGTCTTGTTATTTGGATTTTGGTATATTTCTTGTAGCATATATGAAACTAGCAAACTCTCTTCATTGGAGTGTCAAAGTGCCTGAGAAGTAAATTGAACAACATAAGTAGAAAGAACCATAAACCTGAAGTTTTAAGTTTTCGTTTAGTTGTGGTGTCTCTAATTACGTGGTTCACACAAAGGTAGTTCTCCGAGATCATGGTATTTTTAGCTCCACTTATTTCCAACAATCATATAATAGCGAATATGATTTCCTGTTAATTTTTACCACTCATTTAGTGAATGGCTTGTGAACTGGACCACCCTTTTTTATTTGGTGGGTGCAGCATTGCGTACGAGGTTGACGCAGTGGTTGGTGATCCAAATTGGCAGGCTCTCGTGTACTGTTTTTGTCAGGAAGAGAAGGAAAATAGTAGCACTCTGTTAACACCTTCTGCTCATGATGGTTCTCTCGATATTTTGATGAAAAGGATACCAATTCGGATAACCATTTATATGCAGCACTATGCTATACTATTTTAATCCATTATGATGCTGGAAATAAAATAAGGGAATCATTGAGCTTGAACAGTGGATCGTTACTGTGTTAATAGAATAAAGGAAATAAAACTAGCTGGTCCATTGTGCAAGTGGTAACCATGCTTTACGTGAATGAGAAGGTATTGAATTTGTGATAAGTAAGAACAACCCATCGTACATTGGAGGAGAGTGGATCAACCATAGCTTAGTTAGACCAATAGAATGAAGGTTAGTCTTATTTCTAAAGGCAAATATTAAGAAAAATCATAAGCAAAATAAATATGAAAGATTTAAAAATTAATATGTTGTCAATAAACATGATTTACTATAGAGTATTATAATATTGTTTGATGTTTATATATATATAACCCCATTAAGTGAGATAAGTTTTGATTATTGTAATTTGCTCCCTTAACTTCTCAGTCATAGATGGCAAATGAAACTAGAATTTACTTTTCTGATTATTGTGGTTTATTTTTCCAGCTTAACTTGTTAGAAATTAAACAAAATTACAGGAATAAATCACAAGTCCATTTTTTCTGACAAATGGTAATGCAACCAGACATTGAACCTAAAATTGGCTGTTCAGGTAGAAGTATAATCCAACGAGCACTGCAACTCCCACAGCAATTGCAATTGGAAGTGCTTTCCTGAGCAAAGTTTATTGCACGATGTTAGACAAATTATACCAAGGAGTGAATATATTATGCTAGGCATAAATAAAAATAAGGCTTATGGCTCACCCAATTGCTTCTTCTTTCTGGATTTCAACTTTTCTAGACTTTCTAACATCTGTAGCATTTGCATTTTTTGAAACAGCCGGTGCATAAGGCCTAAACCTTCTTTTTGGAGCACCACAAACTGCAAAACACCATTTTAAGGCAATGATAATGCACTCCAATTACTTAGATCAGTTACTCTGCTTCTTATAAAACATATCTAATCAAACTTTAATCTTGTTATCGGAGATCGACTACATGGATCCAATAACACAATAATATTATATAATAAATTATGTTCATTGATAAAACATTTTCTTTCATTTTATTTTTTGAAGGGGCGGCATTTTCTTTTATGAATCAATATCATTATGAGACCAAACTTAGACCATGGTAGCCAAGTTTGGGTTGATGGAAATGCATGGAATCAAGAGGAATGAATGAAATGATACAAGGTTCCATTGTTTGGATTATTTAAAATGGGAGGGTGGCTTTGTTCCATTCCATCAAAGTGGCATTTCATCTTGGGAGTGGGAGGGAGCTACTTCCCCAAACAAATTTTCTCATATAATATTTTTAATGGCAGCCTCAAAATTGTGTTTTGTTTGATCAATTTTATTCACTTTCAGGATTATTTCAAACAATAACTAATTTATATCTTTACCATTTCAACTATTTTGGTTTAATAGATTCACATTTATATATGTTAGGTCACATCATCACATAGCTTATAAATGAGTTTACTATTTTATTTAAGCAAATATATAAGTTGATTATAGGTGGTAAAATGACTTATTTTAATAAGCTTATAAGCTCATATATAATAAATTATTTGTGGTAGCTTATAGACTTATAATCTTGGAGCTTTTGTGAGACTATGTTTGGCATGCCTTGAAAGGGATTAAAGAATGGTCAACAAACTTATCCTTTAGTCAAACAAGCACATAACCTTCTTTGGTTAGTGGAAATTTCAGATTAGCCTGGGGATTTTCAGCCACTATTTGAAGTGGCTTATAATCCGGGGAACACATTTTTTATTCCAATTTTATCTTCCTCAATTTTCAAGAATGACACATCTATCACTCCTAATCTAAAGAGATTGTAAAGCAACCATAAAATATAATTAAGATGTTCTTAAATATTTCTCTTCAATATTTGAAACATGCACATATATGTACATACTTGTCAATCTATGATCTTGAAATGGTGTTAGTTTATTTTGATTAAACAAATTATATTTGCGAGGAAAAATTTTAAATCATACATTTATATATCACTCATTACTAGTAAATTATCACAATTATATTTTAGTTATTTTATTTTATATCATTATTCCATATTTATTACTATTTTCATACTTTAAATTTTAGAAAAGATCTCAACAAGGCTCCTCAACTAATGTGATCCTGGATAATATATGTACATAATATTACCTCATAGGCAAATAAGCTATTTCAGGATAATATTTTAAATCATTATTAAAAATAAATTTATATGTGTATTATAAACCAAACTCTTATTTTTTATGTTATTTTACATTTTCAGCCACTTGATAAACTAGTTTTATCAAACATCTTCAAACCAACTAACGCATTAATCTAATAGTATAAGACCTCATTAAATCTTCAGATAGATCAAAAGGTCAAATGTTCAATTTCGGATAACATCACTTATTAGAAGAGACGATAACATTGTCTAAAAGAAATTAATTCATTATTCATGGGGGTAAGAGATACAATTTCTTAAACCAAACAACAAATCTTCAAAACTATGGTATTTACCCCTTGATTTTTCAGTCTTCAAACATTTTTTCAACCTTTAGCTTACTTTTCAGCCATTTTTGCTAAAGATAACCTACATATATATTAAGTAGCTTATTGTCCAATCTTAGAAATAGATTTTAATTTAATCAACTAATCAATGAATTCTTCACTTTGACCAAAAGAAAAAACATCTAACAAATATGAATTTTGATTATATATACACCGGCTCCCCTAAAAATTTAGTTAACAACCTTTACTGATCCACCCATCACTAATATCCACACATCCCGTTGATATGGCTAATTTGCATTATCTCTTCTTATTTCTATATAAACTCAAAATAGGAAGTTGGGGAGATAAGGTATTTCCTTAAATCAATGGAAATTACTATGATCACAATCAAATTGCATTCTTTTGTTGGATAAATAACACAAATCTGATAATTTATATTCATATGGTAAGCATAAATCACATGGAGCTGAAATCAGAAATAATTACCCGGGCAGAAGTACTTATCAGGCAATTTCTCAAAGGAGGTCCTCTCATTATAAATATACCTACACCAAAATTTCAACAGAAGCAGAAGCATAAGATTGTTGTATATAAACAAAATGTCCTTCCACTTCAATTGTCCATAAATACAGCCCATGTAGCTAGATGTGGCAGTGATGGCCACGGCCGTATCACACTGAATCACAATGATGTGGCAGTATTGGGTCATAATTCAATCACATAAGACTGTATTTGGGTCGCATCAAATCATATCAGATTTCAAAAATATAATTTTACTCATAAAACAATTTACACCACAACAACCATAATCCGCATCACAATGGTCACAATGAACATAATTACAATAACTACTACGACAATTTAAAACATATGTGGAAAGTAAACATTTGAGATAATCATGATAAAATGGTGAGGGAAAGGATGAAAGTAAACCCGCAATCACGGCAAATATAGGATTCCTTGGAAGCGACACGCATGGAAATCCTTGGAGAAGAAGAAGTTATAAGATGATGTTGATTAGGATGAAGTAAAAGGGAGAGTGATCCTGTAAAGGACGACGATTTGAATGCGAAAGGATTGAAGGGTCGTTTGAGGCCAGCATTGGAAGTGGTGGCTAATGAAAGAGGACACTTTGTTGGTGCCTTAACTTGCAGGGCCATTTTTTGGTCTACGCTTTTACAGATACTATGTTAAGGGAGTGTGAAGATAGAGAGAGTAGAAGATAAGAGAATGGTTGTGATGAGTGTAAACGTGGAATTGATTTGTGTATGAAGCCTACGTGGGAAGCGTGGCATTCATACTCCCCCACATAAGCCACTCATTTTTACCATAGACATTATTGATTAAATAAATTTATTTAAGTTAAAATTTTAATAATTAATATTTTTTTAATTAAACACAAACAGTAATACAAAAAATGATATATTTTTTGGAATATGATATCTATTTATTTACTATGCCTTTTAATTTAGGTACAAACGGACTCTCTTAACACAAGGTAAGAGAGAATTTTCTTATTTTTAAATTTATTTAATTGAAAAAAATTAGAATGGTTAAATATTTTTTTGTATCACAGTTTCGTCATCTTCAGAGATATAGTCTTTTAATTTTAGGTACAAGACATAGCATTCTTTCAAATCACTCACTACATTTGTTTTTAAGTAAAAATTGAAGAAAATTTGTGACTGAAGGAAATTTGTAGTATTTAAAATCTAATTTTTAGAAAAATATATGAATTAATGTTTAGAAAATGAAAAAACTTCAATAAATTAATTACCAACTTTACTCTATAAAAATCATATTAGTTATTTCTAACAAAAAAACATATTATTATTTAGTCATTTTTTAAAATTTAGCTAATTGTAAAACTAATTTTATTGAATAATTCTAATTTAATAAGCTATAAATTTAAGCTTACCACCTTCTAACTACAAACTTATATCTACCACCTTCATAGCTGTAATCTTACAACTATAAAATAATTTTGTCCAACAAGCTCATTAGTAAGACATGGCAACACATAAGCTATCTCTTAGAATTATAAATATGATAGACTAAGGTTTTTCAAAGCCTGCTTAATTTAGTTGGTCATGTTTTAATTCATCTAAAAAGTCTATGAAACTCAATTAATCCCTTATTAATTATATTATATATTAGTAAGCATATTGTATATTAATACATGAGGATGGAATATCTCCCACGAGGAGATAATTTTTCTCCTTACACCAGTTAGACAATAACACATGATTATTTTTTACCTATTTTAAAAATAAATAAGAAAACAAAAAGTAAAATAATACAAGTGTCTATTAATAAATGAGTGTGAGGAGATAACTTCTTTTCTCATACCAGGACATACATTATTATCTTAATACATATATTATATTGTTTTAATATACCTAATATTATTATATATAAAACTTTAATATATAATTATATATGAATGTAATTTAATTGTTAGTTTTAAATATGTATTTAAAAGCATTTTTCAGTCTATTTAAAGATAAGGCCAACTAAACATGGATTTAGTGGTGTAAGGTCAAATATAAATAAAATGTCAAATGTTCAATTCTCAGAGGAAACACTTGTTGGGAGAGACATTTATGCACTCAAAAAAGATTAGTTCCTTATCTCAGTAATACCAAATGGTGAGAAGATATACTTAGTAGTACGAAAAAAAGATAAGTTTATTAACATATTTAAATACCTTATAACATGAATTGATCTATCACGCCAAACTTATACATAAGGCAAACTTGGGCCTTAATTTTTTTTTAAACAACCAATAGACTACACTCATATAGTAAAGTTTGTCCTCACTTGTTTTCACAATTAATAATGAGTTAAATAATCGACATTCCAAATGATTATTCACATTTTTATTGATTGGTTATAAATTTGGAAAGTATAAAGCCTTGAAGTTTGATTTGGTTAGTGACGATTGTGGATAAGGAATTTGAAGGGTTAATATGCTCACTTATGTTCAATGTGTATAATAAAGTTATACAACATATCTTTGTTAAGAAAGAAAGAGTCCTTCACCTTATTTTTAGCTTGAAGACTCATTTTATCTTGTGAAAAACTTCAGTGTATCGATTTGGTACTTTCAATTTTCAAAACAAAACTTCTCAAATTTGGTCTCCAAATTTTATTGATTTATCTTTTTTAGAAAAATAGGCCCTAAAATTTATTACTATTTTTTTCCTTTTAAAAATTTGTCCCTCAATCGTATAAGAATACTTTCCCTTTTCAAAAATATATATTATTTATAGATTAATTTTAGCAATTTTATTAATTGTTGATTTATTATGGATTGAATAAAAATGATAAACAATATTCAAAATGACAACTTAATGTGATTTTGTATTTCAAAAAGCTCAAATGATAAATTTCAAATAAAATTACATTAATTAAAAAACCCTTTTATTAACATCAGAAGGCCTCAATTAAACTAAAAAGATTTTTAGTAATATTAAACATTGATATAAGGCATTCATTCCCACTATGTATATGAAGAAAAAATGATTAATTTTTACAATCTAAAAAAAACATTTTATCAACACTAAAACAAGTTCACTCTAGAGAAACTAGAAGGTCTTAAATAAGTAAAAAAGTAATAGTAAGGCCCATGAGCTAATTTATTGTATTTGGTTCTGTTAAAAAAACGAAGCACTTGTAATTTAATACATTTTTTAGCAACAGATGTGCTTCAGTTTAGTAAAAAAATAAGATATGAGGTTAAGTTGGATTTTGCCGCACATGTTTACTGCCCACACCAATTTGCACTTTTTAATGTTTATGCTAGTGTAGTTTGAGGTGGAGATTTTCTATTCCAAATTAATAAGTTACCCATGCACTTGTATGAGGTAATATTTTTTGCCTTGGTTACGAATACAAATATTATATGTGCATTCATATGGTTGAGAATACATATATTACTTATGCATTCGTATTATTAAAAACACGCATGTCATGCATTTGTATTGCTAAGAAAACACATGTTACTTGTTCATTCGTATAGTTAAAACACACGTACTATTCATATATTTATATTGTTAAGAATACATGTATTACACATTTATTTGTCTGTTCAAACACATAAGAAAAAAAATGAAAATTTCAAATTTGAATTTTCTAATGAAAATGGGAAACGAAAATTATGTGATTTTTTTTAAAATAAATATTTCAAAAGTTGTAGAAATTGAAATAATTTTTCAATTTTGAATTTGATTTTTAATAAAAATAGGGAAAAATTAAACCCAAAGAATCTGAAACGTAATACATAAATTCAATAGAAAATTTCATAAAGCTTTGACAAAGTGAAAAATATATTAATTCTTAGAGAATAATAAACATTAAATAGTATAGATAAATTAATATAAATATTGAATAAAGTAAAACTGTATAATTTTTTTAATTTCAATTAAACAACTACATAAAAGAATGTGAATAGAATATATTAAGGTTTTTTTATCAACTCATAAGATTTATATGTTTGCTCACCAATCAAGATTAACATTAAATTATTAAAATATAAAATGTATAAAAAGTGAGGATGTAGTGTGAGGAGGTACACCATAGTAACATATAACCTTTTTGGAGGGGAAAAAAGTGAGGAGAAAGTGACATGTGACTTGAAAGAGTTTTTTTATTATATAGTTAATAAAATTGTAATGTTTCTTCTAGTGTAGTTCGAGGTGGAGATTTTTTATTCCAAACTAGTAAGTTATCCATGCATTTGCACGGGACAATATTTTTTACCACATGATTAAGAACACAGATATTACACGTGCATTCATATGGTTGAGAATACAAATATTACTTGTGCATTCGCATGGTTAAAAAACACGCATGTTATGCATTCATATTGTTAAGAATACACATTTGACTCGTGCATTCATATGGTTAAAAATACGCATGTTACCCATACATTCACATTGCTAAGAAAACACATGTTACTCGTGGATTCATATAGTTAAAACACACATGTTATTCATATATTCGCACTGTTAAGAACATGAAATGACAAATAGTCAAAGTATGTCACTATAACCGACCTACGAAGTTCTGATGAAGACAATGTCTTATATGGAAGCTTGAAGACTTGGACATCTCAACAATCAACACACCAAGAACTCAAGGTCAACATCATAAAGTCTAGGATTGATTTTTACATTCTAGAGTTCTAAGTTGATTGCCTAGTATTGAGTCTTAGTTTAGGTAAACCCAAGATGGAAGTGTCTCACAAAAAGTCTAAAATGAAAATCATATAGAATGAGGCATAACATCATCATACATATATATGATAAATTACACTCTTACATTTGCACTCATACATTTGCATTCATACATACATTTGCATTTACACTAAAAATCATGTTGCATGCTCATTCCTCATATAGGGCATTTACCATATAAATATAAAAACCATTTTAAGTGATTTTAATTGATTAACCCATTTGGCGGTTAAGTCCTGGAGAAATTCTCAATCGATTAAGGAAAATCATAATCGATTAAATGGAGTTACAAAATGTAACCTCCCAGGATTTCTTTCTATTAATCGATTAAGCCATAACTGAAAATCCATTTTTAAAGAATCCGTCAATCGATTAACATGGCCATTTAATCGATTAACATCTGTTGTATCAGTTATGAACTAATTTTGTTATTTTGAAACAGAATTGAATCTGTTAATCAAGATAATCGATTAACATACTAATAATAATCGATTAATTGAATTGTCCTTAATCGATTAACCCTGTTGATAATCGATTAAGTGCAGCAGCTTTATATTCCGCGCAAGTATCAGAAAAGCTGGACTAGTGATCCGCGACACCTATTCACCCGCTCTAGGTGTAATCTTACCTTACTGGTACTCGACAAGTGGTATCAGAGCTAGTACGAAAGTGCTAGCTTGGCCACTAAATTCGTTGATTCGTAGGATTAATCACTATGGGTTCCACAAACCCTTTCGACGGTGATGGCGCATCCATCAACCGCCCTCCGATTTTCAGTGGCGAAGGGTACGCCTACTAGAAGGTGCGCATGCAAATCTTTATAAAGGCAATATACACAAAGATTTGGGACTATGTTGTCAACGAGCCTTTCACTCCACTTCACTTAGTGGATGGTGAACCCAAAGATAAACCAAATGGATTGTGGACTGACGATGAAAGACGTAAAGTCCAGCACAATCTCAAGGCAAAGAACATTATAACCTCTGCCTTATCATACGACGAATTCTTTCGGGTGTCACAGTGCCTAAATGCAAAGGAAATGTGAGACACTTTGCAAGTAGCCCACAAAGGCACAAGTGAGGTTAAGTGTGCTCGATTAAATGCTTTGACACATGAATATGAGTTGTATGGAATGTTTCCTAATGAATCGATAAATGAAATTCAAAAACGATTCACTCATATTGTAAATCATTTAATTTACTATTGATGAACTTACTAACAAAGTGTTGCATTGTCTTAATAGGAAATGGCAGCCCAAGGTAACATCAATTATGGAGTCCAAAGACTTAGATACTATGCTACTAGCAACTCTCTTTGGCAAACTCCAAGAACACGAAATGGAGTTGGGCCGCTTAACAATGCATGAATATTCAAACCGAAAGAAAAAGGGCATCTCTCTAAAAGCTACATCTTCACAATCATAAGAAGAGAGAGACGATGATGATCCAGGGTCTGGATTAGATGATGAAACGTTAAATCTTCTGGTGAGAAAGTTTGGCAAGTTTCTCAAGAACAAATGAGGATTTAAACGATTTCAAAAGAATGAGGCAACTGATTCAATCAGACGAGGCAAAACTCCCAAAGAACGCCCCATTTTCCATGAGTGTGGCAAACCTGGCCATATAAAATTCCAATGTCCGAGTCACCTTAAGAAGGTTGAACACGATAATAGCAACCCCTAGGACTTCAAATCCAAGAAGGCTTACATTGTATGGGATGTTCCGGAGGACAAGACAACGAGTAGCACATCCGATGAAGAGGAGACCGTCAAATTGTGCTTAATGGCAAACACTCACGAAATTGGCAGCACAAGCGATCCGGATGACATGGGTGAGATACATTTCTCTTACTCTTCTTTGCATTTCGATGAGTCTCCTACTTACGATGAATTATATAGTGCATTTGTTGAGTTGCATGAGGAACTTAAGAAACTAGTAAAAATAAATGTAGATAGAAAATGAGTCATTTTGTTGCATGAAAGTAAAATAACTAAGAGGCAAAAAGAATTAGATGAATTGAAACTAGAAAATGAAACTCTAGATCTCATCTGCCTCATGTAGTTGCGCCACTAAATTAATTGAACCCCCTTATATGTCATAATTGTGATGTATTAAATGTTGAAATTTCTGACTTGAAAGATAAATTGACAAAATTCACATATAGTAGTTATAACCTGAACAACCTACTTGCTACATCTAGAAATGTAGGTAATCATGGAGGTGTTGGATATAAACCAAAGAAAAATAGAAGACCATATAAGAGACAAGTAGATTACATACATAATAGGACTAATCAAAAATTGTCTGCTTGTTTTTATTATGGTAAACATGGTCATATATATATATCATGCTACATTAGTAAATATGGAATACCTAGTGGTAAATATGTATGGATGCAAAAAAGGAAAGAGTCCTTGATTACTAACAAGAAAGAACACAATATAACTTGGGTACCTTATCAATGCATGTAAAATTGTTTTGTAGGTATGCCTTCGAACTCAGGGACAATATTAGTACTTAGATAGTCGATGTTCAAGGCATATGACAGGTGACATATCGAAATTCCCGAATCTCTCACTAAATGGTAAAAGTTATATCACTTATGGAGACAACAACAGAGGAAAGATACTAGGAGTTGGACGAATTGGAAATGCTTCACAAACCGTAATAGAAAACGTGCTATATGTCGAAGGACTAGAGCACAACCTGCTAAGCATTTGCCAGCTATGTGATAAAGGAAATAAGGTATCATTTGACTCAAAATGTTGCATCCTTCATGATGGGGTAAATAATCATGTTAAGTTTATAAGACAGCAAATAAATAACATTTATATGATCAACTTGGATGATGTCACCACTCTGTTTTCAAATTGTTTTATCACTAAAGAGAGTGACATCTGGCTGTAGTATAGACGAGTAGCATATGTCCATCTAAAACATATAGCTAAGTTATCATCATATGATTTAGTAGTAGGATTACCAAAGCTTGATTTCAAATCAAAAGACTCTTGTCAAAAGTGTAAACAAGTGAAAAGTTCATTTTCAACTAAGAACATGATATCTACAACTAGACCCTTGGAGTTATTCCATATGGATTTGTTTGGACCATCATAAATAATAAGCTTTGGTGGTAGCTACTATGCACTAGTAATTGTTGATGATTTCTCTAGATATACATGGACTTTGTTTCTAGCTCTAAAAAGCGATGTTTTCAAGTCTTTTAAAAATTTGGCCAAACAACTACAAAACCAAATTGACCATAAAATTGTCTATATTCACAGTGATCATGGTGGAGAATTTGAAAACCACCTATTTGATAAGTTTTGCAAAAAGTATGGGATCCTACATCAGTTCTCAACTCCTCGAACCCCTCAACAAAATGGAGTTGTTGAGAGGAAAAATCGAGTATTAGAGGAGCTAGCTAGTCCAATGCTAAATGAAAGCAAGGTCCCTAAATATTTTTGGGCCGATGCGGTGCATACTGCTTGCTATGTAATCAATCGGGTATTACTTAGGCCTACACTCTTAAAAATGCTATATGAATTGCTAAAAGGCCGAAAACCTAATATTTCTCACTTGTATGCTTTTGGATGTAAATTGTAACACCGCGAATTTTACGAGTTTGAATTATAAGATTTTACTAATATTTTTATTAATTATATATTCGAAAATGAATTTCTGGGAAATTTCGGTAAAGAATTAGACGAAACTCTAGTTGAGTTTTAGTCTTGAAATTTTATTTCCTATTTTATGGTAAATTT
>NC_032022.1:8431777-8432071 GCF_001865875.1 Lupinus angustifolius | reverse complement strand
AAAGGATGTTAAAGTTTATGAGTACATGAATGTCTCATAAAACTCTTAAATGATACTTTGAATAACTTACTTTAAAGTGGTAAGATTATCAAAGAATGTCTTAAATCGGAATATGTAGTTTTACTAAAAACCGTATGTTTAAAATGGATGGAAATCGTGATCGGACTTTCGATAAAAAAGGATGATCGAGAACATGTAATGTTGGACCGGATGGATGAAAATGATGTATGATCATGATGAGAAAAAGAGAAATGATTTTAAGTATTTTAGTAATGATTTTAGAAATATCGGAAA